>NW_007113343.1:1214832-1270701 GCF_000164805.1 Carlito syrichta | reverse complement strand
CCTGCTGGGCTCCGGTGATCCTTCCCGCCTCAGCCTTCCAAGTAGCCAGAATTATAGGCATGCGCTACCACGCCCGGCTGATTTTTTTATTTATTGTAGAGATAAGGTCTTGCCAAGTTGCCCAGGTGGGTCTCGAACCCGCGGGTTCAGGCAATCCACTCACCTCAGCCTCCCAAAGGCGTGGGATTACAGGCTGAGCCACTGAGCCCGGCAAATTGTTACAATTTAACAATAAAAATACAAATATCCCCATTAAAGAATAGGCAATAGATTTGAGTAGACCTTTCTGCAAAGATGATATACACATTGTCGGTAAATACATGAAAAAATGCTCAATGCTATTAGCCATCAGGGAATGCAAATCAAAGCCACCACGAGATATCACTTCTCATCCACTATGATGGCCAGAATAAAAAAAAGAATAACAAGTGTTGATGAGGAAGTGGAGAAATCAGAACCTCATATGCTGCTGGTAGGGATATAAATGGCCCAGATACATTGAAACACTTTGCCATTTCTTCAAAAGTTAAGAGGTATTATAGGAGCCAGCAATTCTACTGCTAGATATATAAACACAAGATAAATGAAAACATGTGAACACAAAAACCTGTACGTGAATGATCATGGCAGCATTATTAATAGACTAAAAGTGAAAACAACCCGAATGGCCAGTAATTGATGTATAAGCATAATGCAGTATACCCATATGATAAAATATGATTCAGCTGTAAAAAGGAAAGAAGTTCTGAAATATGGAGGAACCTTGAAGGCTTTGTTCTAAGTGAAAGCAACCAGAGACAAAGGGATGCATATTGAATGATTTCATTTATATGAAATGTCCAGAATAGACAAATCTATGAGATAGAAAGTAGATAAGTGGTTGCCAGAGAATGGGGGAGGGAAAATTGGGTAGTGACTGCTAATGTGTACAGGGTTTCTTTTTGGAATGTTCTGGAATTAGTGGTAATGGTTGTGCAACTTTGTGAATATATTAAATATATGAAAGTCACTGAATTGTATGAATGTTATAGCATGTTAATTATGTCTTAATAAAAAACTGCACATACGAAAAAGAATATGGCCAGAGCTTAACACATGCTAGTATCAATGCTGTTCTCTCTTTTTTTCTTTTTTTGAGTTGTAGTCTCACACCATTGCCCAGGCTGGAGTGCAGTAGCACGCTCATGGCCACCCCAGCATCGACCTGCTGGTCTCTGGCGATCCTTCCGCTTCAGCCTTCCAATTCGCTGAAACTACAGGCTAGTCTTTCCAGTGCTGTTCTTCTTATTGCTGAGACTTAGTCTCTGTTTTCCCGGAGCTCCCAGGCTAGGGGTAAATTCAGACTTGTGAAATAAATAGCTAGAACCTTGTGTGTTTGGTTCTATTTGGAGTCCAGAAGGAGAAAAGCTAATCCTGTCTAGCAGACTGGAAAATACTTTGCAAAAGAAGGTCATCACCATCGTTATTATTTTAGCCTACATTTGTTGAATACTTACTATGTGTTAGACACTGTTTCAAGTGTTTTATGTGCTCTGAATCCTCACAGTAAATCTAGGAACTATTATTATACTCCCTTCATATGTGGGGAAACTATGGCATACAGCAGCTGACTGATTAGCTCACGGTTTCACCAATTGAAAAGGGCAGAGGCAGGCCAGGCTCGGTGGCTCAGCCTGTAATCCCAGCACTTTGGGAGGCCGAGACGAGTGAATTTCCTGAGCCCGCGGGTTCAAGACCAACCCAGGCAACTTGGTGAGACCTCGTCTCTACAATTATTAAAAAATTATTCAGGTGTGGTAGTGTGCACCTGTAGTTCTGGCTACTTGGAAGGCTGAGGCGGAAGGATCGCTGGAACCCAGCAAGTCAACGCTGGGGTGGCCGTGAGCGTGCCACTGCACTCCAGCCTGGGCGGGGAGTGAGACTCCAATTCAGGGGGAAAAAATGGGGGCAGAACCAGGACTCAAACCTATATGGTCTTATTCTAGAGGCCACCATGCAGCACTGCTTCTGAGCTGCTGGCAATAAAAAGATGAAAAAGAATATTGCAACAGAGGTAACAGCCCATGCAAAGAGAAAAAGAAGATTAAGGTAGATAGATAGAAGGATACTTTGGGAGAAGGGAGGGAAAGAGAGAAAAGAGATGAGACTTGATCAGAGCCACAAACTGAAGGTCTTAAATGTCCCGTGAAGGAGGGTGGCCTTGGTCCTGTTGGCACTGGGGCCATGTGCGCAGAGGTGACAAAACAGGATTCTGTATGAGTCTCACACTAGTCCTCAACGGACACCGCATGTTGATTAAGACAGGGGTCTTTCCCCAAGGAAGACACAGAATGACCTAGATAGTTGTATTGGTCAAAAGACTTTCCATTCACACAAAGTTTTAGGAGCAGCAGCAGTGCTGTTTAAGACAAGAGGAAAATGGCAATACTCTGGCTGAAAGAATCAGAAGAAAACTTCTTTCTAAGAGAGGATTCCCCTGGGGGGTCCAGATAACTGAGACTACCCCCACCAAGGCAACAGGCAAGGAGATCAGCCACTCCTCACTCCTTGACATGGTAGAGGCATCTGGAAACTTCCCTTCTGCTTGGGATCAAAACTTATCTTAAAAAAATACATCTCCCTTCCTCTAGCAAATATTCCATCATCTGGTTATCACTCAGCTGGGCCTGTTGGGTCCCAAAGGGAAAGTGCAAATAAGCATATCAGAGGCTCCCTCACTGTAATCAGTGTGGCTTACTGGTTGGAATCTTACAGAGAGTTTGCGGACACCTAATTAAGGGAAATGAAGTCACTGCTGAGCTCCAGCTCTAGATATGTTATGGAGTAAGTGGGTGTGCAAGCCCACTTGCTTCCTCTGTGGACAGAGCCTCTGGGAGAGAACCATCCCCCTCCCCAAGCCCAGCCCTACTCCTTATCTCACTCCCGAAGCAGCTCTTCAGCGTGGACATAGCCAGACAATGATGGTCATTTCAAAGCATGACTCCAAACCCCAACACGTGTGAGGTTTGCTTTGGGGTTAAGTCTGGATTCACTGCATTTCTTTGCAGTTAGTGCATCCTTTCCTGTTTGCTGAGTTCTGTCCCTCCAGGGCCAGGGATGAAGTAAGGGGTGAGAGGACGTGGGGTGAAGAAAGGCGGGAGAGAAAGAGGGGAGTCCTTCTGCATCCTTCTGTTCACCAGGCCTGACCCAGCCATGCTCCCTGAGCAAGGCAACAGATCTCTTTCCCGCCAGTCTGGGGTTGCCTGTGCATTTGGAGTGCACACAGTAGCCGGTGTACTGTTTCTGACCCTCCTGGTTAAACCTAAAATCCCATCAGCAAAAGCTCAGTTTTCCCACCATCCTGGGCCCCAGCACATATTTTGGGCCTGAGATTTCAGAGATGCCAGTCATACCGTAACCTAAAGTCAAAGCAAATACCAACGGGTCTAATTATATAAAGGGAGAAAATTCGGTACAGATGTTATCAAGGCCAGAGAGAGGGCTTGTTGGCAGGGCCTGGGCCAGTTCCTCTCTGAACATGCTTGTTATGATTAACATGGGAACTCGGCGTCCTGACAAGAGGCCTAATACCATGGCAGTCGCATGCCTGGGCAGGGGGGCAGGAGACAGGAGGACTTCCCCAATGTGCCCATTGTGGATGCTCTAGATGTTGAGTGTGGTCCAAACAGACCATGGATTCAAAGGGTTGTGATAACGTGACCCAAAGGCACTTTCCACTTTCCTAGACCCATCCCAGCTATGCTGCCAAGGACTTATTTCCAAGGAAGAAATTGTTCATTAAAACTCAGTCCTGAGGCCTTCCTTGAGCCCCCAAATTCAATTGTACAGTACTCCCCTGTGCGCCCATAAGCTCTAACCTTCCTGCTACTCCAAAACTGAGCCCTGTGTGTCTTAATGATCTGTGCCTAATCCATAGCCAGTCTGAGTACTCCTCAGAGACTGCCCCATGTCCTCTATTTCTGTCTGCTCAGAGTCCAGCACCGGGCCTGGCACTCAGGAGGCCTCAATAAATAGTTGATGGATAAATGGACTTTCTACGTGCCCCCGCCCACTCAGTTCTGGCTCTCCATTCATAACTAGGATGATCCATTTATATCAGTGGGGGTTCATGTCTGCAGATTCCCCCTCAGACTGAGGGAGCTGGGGTCTGCCAAGGCCACTGGCATCACGGTTGTCAGCATATCTGTGTGCTCAGGCGACATAAGTTATTACCCAGTGGGGAGCAGGCAGATCCCACACCAGCAGGAAATCCATTGTATAGATAAGCTCGGCAGTGTTTAGGCCGCCCGTTAGCAAAGAGGAGAGACAAACAGCACATGGAAAAAACAGCTCTTTATTTACCAAGGGGCAGGAATGTGGAATGGCGGCTGCCTTGCTCACAGTCAGGGCACAAGGGCTGGGGGGCCCCAGCTCGCACTGGACTCTGGTTTCTCCCCAGAGGGTCCCGCAAGCACAACCCACTTTTTTGTGGCATGATGCCCCTTCCATCCACCCATCTCGCCAGTCCACAAGCAAGTGGATGTACTGGGGCTATGTCAAGTATGCACAGGGGATTCAGTCCCCAGAGGGAGACACCGAGGGAACAGGGGGTGAGCCAGGGGTCGGTCTGTCTGATTTCCGCTTCTGATTTCTGCCTCTGTGTTCCTTGGGAGCTGTGTGTGCAGATTCTGAACGCGGGGGTGCACAGAAGCCAGCAACTGACCCTGTCTGGCCCTTGCTGGCCTGTGCATCTCAGGAAAGGATGGACCTAAGACCTAAACAGCAGTGTGCCTGGCACTCTCTACTAGCCTGGCACTGTCCTGGTTACTTTGTGCATTTAATCCTTGCAGCTGCCCTACAAAGGTGTTGTTATTATCCCCACTGTATATGTGAGGAAACCAAGGGAAGGAAAAGTTAAGCAGGCCGGGTGTGGTGGCTCACACCTATAATTCCTGTACTTTGGGAGGCCGAGGCAGGAGGATTGCTTGAGCCCAGGAGCTCAAGACCAGTCTAGGCAACATAGCAATACCTTGTCTGTACACAAAATAAACAAGTAAAAAAATTAGCTGGGCATGGTAGTGCATGCCTGTAGGTAGTCCCAGCTACTTGGGAGACTGCAATAGAAGAATTGTCTGAGCCCAGGATGTCAAAACCAAGGTTGTAGTCAGCTGCGATTGTGCCACTGCACTGCAGCCCGGGTGAAAGAGTGAGAATCCAACTTGGGGGGGTGGAGGGGGGAGAAAGAAAGAGAGAGAGAAAGATGAAAGTTAAGCAGCTTACTAGAGACACCCTTATGAGCCTCAGTTTTTACTTAAGAAATGGAGACAAAGAGGGTAAGAAATTTCTCCAAGGTCTCCTGGCAGAGGGGATTCTGTGCATTTACTGGCATGTCTGACAGTAAAGCCTGATTTCAGGGGTGAGATCTGAAAGAAGCAAGGTGACTTCACCCCTTTCCTGCATCAAGTACATTGTGGCCTCCTGAATGGAGCCGGGGTTCAGGCTGAGGTCATGGGGCCTCTGCACGAAGGGCCCAGCTATGTCCTGGCTGAGCTTCATGTGCTTTCCAAGGGCAGAAGTTTACAGGCTGGATGGAGCTTGAGTCTCTGAGAGCCCTGAGAAGCCATGCTAGCAGGTGCCACGGCAGCGGGCATTTGGGCTCAGACAGTACAAGCCTCTTCTGGTAAGCCAGTGGCCCTGGCAGTGAGCTGGGCAGCGGGAGGTCATGCATGGTGCCATCTCCCTGGTAGCAGCAGCGCTCTGGGCATACTGACCCACAGGCCAGCTCTAGGGCAGCACACTGGTGCCAGGGACGTGCTGCTGTACTTCCTGGTGTGGCTCTGTGGCTGCTGGCTCACAGGACCAGCCATTTATCTAAACACAGGCAGGAAACCCTGTTACTAGGTTACCCCGAGTAAAAACAGCTTGCTTCAGAATCGCAGGATGGAGAGTTGTCAAGGTGCCTCCCACCTGCCAGTGTGAGGTTTGCACGGGGGCCCGGCCTCACAGCTTCACCCCTGCAGGCAATGCTGGGTGGGGGGCTCACAGGAGATGGAACTACCACTTACTGCCTGCTTGTAATGTACAAGAGTGTGCTAAGAATGTTATAACAAATGCATCTCACTTCATTTGTGTGTTAACACTGAATTAGGCATAATCAGCAGGTGGAAAGACTAGAGCTCAGGAAAGCTAAGTGACTTGGCTGTGGTAATAGAACTAGGGTGGAAACCTAACCTCCTATCACAGAGCCCATGCTCTAAACCACCTGAGGTTCTAGCCATGAGGATGCTCTGAGAGGGGTTGGCCAGACAGACACTCTTCACAGGGACTTCCTTGCTCTGAGCAAGGAACTAAATCTCATCTGAGGTGACATGGCCCTGATCCAGGCCCGACTCTCTCCTGCATCTCACTGCACCCAGTTGTTCCTGAGTAACAATTGCACATCACTTACCAATCTCAGAAATGTACAAAAAGAAGATTAGATATGGTGACTCATGCTTGTTATCCCAGCACTTTGGGAGGCTGAGGTGGGAGGATTGCCTGAGCCCAGGGACTCGAGATCAGCTTAGGCAGCATAGCAAGACCTCATCTCTATCAAAAAAGGAAGGAAGGAAGGAAGGAAGGAAGGAAGGAAGGAAGGAAGGAAGGAAGGAAGGAAGGAAGGAAGGAAGAAATTTACAGAAAGAAAATGGAAAAAGATATCCTATTCTCCACACTTCCTCTCAGAAAATAAAAAGTCATCTGAGAAACATTTTGTTTCTCTCTGTCTTTCCCTTCAATCCTGAATAGGTATGCTCCTCCTCTTATGAACACCTGTAACCAGTGAGCACAGCCTGGATCTTGGGGGATAGTTTTATTTGCAAACATTCTGCCCCTTGGCCTTGTAAGTAAGGTCTCATTGGACATCTGGCTTAGAAGTTATAAGCACGATCCTCAAGGCTTGGACTGTCTGTGGGCGCTGTTAATGCTTTTCAGCATTTCCTCTTCTAAAAAGCAGGTTCCCTGCAGTCGGGGTGTGAGTACTGCCCAGCACCCTGGCCAGCAGGAGAAGCAGCAGAGTCTTTGCTTCAGATCTCAAAGTGCACAGTGAACAGTGCCAGCGCAGGTCACCTTTGTTGATGCCTGCGTGCCCCCATTGAGAACAGCGATGATAACAATAGCACTGACAATAGTAATAATAAGAAACAGAGCTACCATTTATTACCTGCTTATAACATACAAAAACTGCTCTAAGCACATTGTGAGCAACGCACCTCACTTCCTTCCTACAATAACCTGTATTAGGCAAATTCACTGCCATTTGGCAGATGGGAAAACTGGAGCTCAGGAAGGTTAAATGACTTGGCCGTAGTAATAGAGCCAGGGTGAGAACCTAACCTCTGACCCTGGTGTTCGTGCTCAAAACCCCAATCCTATATTACTTCTTCCAGGTTTCTGAGGGGGGTTACATGGTAGAGTATTAATATCCTTCTTCCCATCTAAGATATGTAAGGGCGGGTGAGTCAGCTCTGGGGATTGTAGGCTTATGTGCCTCAGGAAACTGTCTGGTTGGGACCCAGACAAGAAGAAAAACAGGTACCATGAAGGCCAGATTTGGAGGGTTAGCAACTGTGACTACTACAGGAATTTGGAAAAGAAACAGATGAGTGACTTCAGTCAAGAAAGCGTTCCCCCAGGAGCTAGATCATAAGTGGAAAAATGAGGCTGGAGATTTGGAGAGAAGCGGTGTGCTAGCAAGAGGGAGGTGGCTTGTAGGCTGTGGGCAGTGAGGTGATGGGAGCGGGCTAGAGATGGTGGGGAAGGTGAAACCAGGCAGGAGAGAAAAAGCAGACCAACTCGTGGAGGGGCTATGGAGGCAGACCAAAGAGTTTGGGATTTATTTCCATCCTGTAGTTACTATGGGCTTGGAACAGAATGAAGGAGCTACTTTAGGACAACTGGTTCCAGAGCAATAACAAAGGTGATAAGAAAACAGGAAAGAAACCAGAGACAGAGAGATGAGTGCAGCAGCCTTTGAAACAGTTGATCGCCTCGCCTCTCTTGACTCTCCCCACCCATAGATGCTCAGGCACTTCTGCTATTTCCCTGTCATCTTCCTGACCTCTGCACTGGGAATGCCTGGTGCCCAGGCTTCATTCTCTTCCCTTCTTGGTGTTGACACCATCTACTTCCATGACTTTAATCACCTTCCATATGCTCCCCCGACACCCCAGGACTCTGGATTCCCATAGCCAACTGCCCACAAATGATTCTAGCTGCTCTAACAAGCATGGCACCCATGTAACAAATCTACAGTCAAACTCTCGTTCACGCCCCAAACCTGCAAGTCAGCACTGCCTTGCTAAATGCATATCTCTTTTTCCAGTTGCTTAGACTAAAAGTTGGCAATCAACCTTGATTCCTCTCCTCTCGCCTCCCAACCAACTCACCAGTAAATCTTGTTGACTCCACCTTCAGAACAGATCCAGAATCCCACCAGTTTTCACCAGCTCACATATTGCTGCTTTATCCAAGACACTGTTATCCCTCCCTTGTTCCTACCTGGTCTCCCGGCTTCTACCCTCATGCCCTTGCAGTCTTTTCCCCACAGAGCAGCCAGAACGGTTCTTCTTAAGTCAGATCATGTCACTCCCAGCTCACAACCTCTAATGTTCACCAGTGGCACTCAGAACTCAAAATCAGAAGAGCTGGAGCCAGGTGTGGTGGCTCAAGCCTATAATCTCAGCACTTTGGGAGGCAAAAGCGAGAGGATTGCCTAAGCTCCAGGGTTCAAGACCAGCCTGGGCAACTTGGTGAGACCTCATCTCTACAATAAATCAAAAAATAAGCCAGGCGTGGTAGTGCATGCCTGTAGTTCCAGCTACTTGAAAGACTGAGGTGGAAGGATTGCCTGAGCCCAGCAGGCCGAGGCTGTGGTGGCCGTGAGTGTGCCATTGCAGTCCAGCCTGGGTGACAGGGTAAGACTCCAACTCAAAAAAAAAAAAATCAGAAGAACTGACCATGGTCTCATGACCCTACATGACCTTAACCTCTAGTTTCCCTCTACCCCCTCCCCTCACAGTTCAGCTGTCACAGCCTCACTGAGCATACATCAGGGCCTTTCACTTATTTTGCACTTTCTCTGGAACGTTCTTCCCCTAAATACACACACACACACACACACACACACACACACACACACACACACACACACACACATATTGCCATGTTCTGATACCAAAAAAAGAGAAATCTACAGAAATACATGGGCTTATTTTTATTTTTCTTCATATTCACATCCAGTCTTTCAAAGAGCATTTTTTAAACATTTATAAGTATCTCCAGCATCTACTTTTATATTTTGACATTGTGGATGTTTACAAAATTTTGTTTTTAATCTCATAGTTTTACAATATTTTTGACAGCATTTTATTATAAAGATTTTCAAATATACAGAGAAGTTCCAAGAATTTTAGTGACCATCCAAATATTCCATGCCTGGATTCTGTAATTAGATTTTACCCCCTTGCTTTATCATGTACCTGTTCACCCAACTATCCCTCTACTCATTTATCAATTTATCTTATTTTGTAGTGCATTTCAACTATATGGCAGAATCGGTACATTGCCTCTGAATTCTTTAGGGATGCATCTCATTCACGAGAATTCAATATTTGTTCGAGTTAGTTTTGGGAATTTTAAAAATATAAAATATAATGCACATATCTTTTTTTCCTATTACCTATATAATTGCAGAAACTATACATATCTTGAACATATGCTTACATGTGACGAATTACAACATATTTTGTTTCTTATGGCATCAGTTTTCTCCATTTCGATGGTCTTTCTTCCAATTGACCCGTGAGCTCTTGTCCCTGGGTTCTGGTGCCGGGATCTTGGTGTGTACTGTTACCAGCAAGGATCTCCTATTCAAGGGGGAGGACCTGGGTCTGGTTGGATGGCTTCCTTTCCTTTGGGAGAGCAGAAAGCATAGACTCTTCCAAGATGCCAAAAGGATCGTCAGGGACTCTCACAGTCCTTCAGGAGGAAGAGGGGGAAGGAGCCTTCTGAGCTGGGCTGAGTGGAAATATATTCAAAGCTAAAAAACCTAGGGCCAGTTACAGTCCAAATGTGGGGGGGAAAGCAGACCTAAAATATGTAAGCAATCTAGCATCCAGAAATAGACAGAGAAATTCATTTTTACCATTCTTTTTCTTTTTAGTTGCTTAGTAACTCTTAAAACCTATTAGTTCAGTCATGCAGGGTCTCTAACACTAGCTAACACTGATCACATAGGTCAGACCCATTCTATGGCTGTATTCACATGATGCATATCCACCTTTCATGCTTTACAGCTGTAGTTCTTCAGTGTGGTGCCAGCATTCAAACCTGGGCATCTGGCTCAGAGACCATGCAGCCACAGAGGTGACTACAGATAGCTAGGGACAGGGCAGGGGCATTTACCACCTATACTTTCCTAGCCTGGAAAACTCCAGCCAGAGCTGCACATAGCGCTGTCAATCTGCATGATGATAAACATTTCCACTCAACAGGTGCTATAGCTGGAGGCCACTTGAGGTCAAGAAAGACGGCTATTGAGTATCTTAAATGTCACCTGCCAGACCTGCTTGAAGTACATACGCTCATTTAGTCCTTAAGGAACCCCTGTGAAAATTTGCATTGCTGCTCCCACTTTATAGGTGCGAAATTGAGATTCTGAGGTGAAATGGCCTAACATGGCTAGCATTTGCTGGACTCTGACTCCATGTCGAGCATTGTGTGGCACGTGTAGTAACCCATTCAAACTTCACGACAATCCCAGGTTAGAAAAAGGAGATGCAAAATAGTTAAGTATCACACGTGATCAAGGTCATATCACACGGTAGGTAAGTGGAAGATCTGGCATTTGAACCCAGGCAGTCTAGCTGCAAAGCACAAAATCAAATCTACCATGTTATACTTGCCTGACTTCACATGGCTTGTGAGAGGGAGAGTTGGGAGTCACTACCAGGTGTGACTCCAACACCTGGCAGTTTCTTCTACATTGCCCTCTCTGCTACCTTCCTCCAGAGTGTTATGACCCTCTTTCTAGCCCCTTCTCCTTCCTTAACAGGAAGGCAAATCCTCCCCTGGCACCAGTTCCTCCCATGACTACTCATGGCGATAGACAAGGCTGACCCTGTCAACTGACAACAGCTTGTTCCAGGCTGGCCTGCACAGAAAGGCCGGCATGAGACCTGGTTGTGGATCTGCATGAGAAGAGGCGCTACTCCTTCAACTTTCACCAACTCCTGTTGCTCTGAGGTCAGCAAAGGAAAAACCATCTCCCTGAGCTCAGCAGCTGTTCCTGTAGCCAGTCCAGAGCCAGAGCCAAGGAGCACAAGGCCACCCTACTATCCCTACAGCCATATCTGACCAGTTGCCACATCCACAGATAACCCCACCAAGAGCCTCAGAAGATCACCCAAGATCCAGGCAGCAGGTGAGAATATGCTGACCTCCTTCATTTTCTCCTTCTATAAAAACTCTATAAACAGGTGCTGAATGAATACAGCTTAGGGGGTAAAGCATGACTTAATTCAGACAGCAAACGGGTGAAGTCTCTCCAGCCCTTGGCTACACTTCACTGGGAAACAGTGGGCCTGGCAGTGAAGTGAGGGACTTGGGATCAGAAGCAGGTAGCCTGTGCACTGGCCCTGTGACCTTGAGCATGGAAGCTCATTATACCTGATTTCGTGGCAGTTCCTACCAAGCAAGGTTGTTATGGGGATAGAGTCAATATGCTGCAGAATTGTTCATAAAAGAGCTTAGTAGGGCACACACCACACAAACAGTAAATGGTAGCCATGATCGATGGCTTCTCTCCTCCCTCCCTTCTTCCTGAGGAAGAATCCTTTAAGTGAAATCAGGTTTTGGTCTCAAAGAGCTCGTAGTCCAGTCCATTCCATCCAAGGACATGGGCACTGTGATCCCAGCAGTGCAAAGACCAGGGGGGCGGTTTGCATTCCTTGGGGCAGACATTCTGCCTTTATCAGGACATTTTCAGGCTGTTGAGTGAGTCCCACCTGGAGCCAGAGCACCCAGGTGGCTGTGGGCTGACTTGTCCCAGCACCAGCAGGTTGCCCCACCTACTTGAGCTTGTAAGGTGTGTGCACTGTTCACTGCTGGAAGGGACCTGAGATCGGGGGTCAAAACATTTCAAAACCTTTTTTTTTTTTCCTGTAAAGAGCCAGATAGTAAATACCTTAGGCTTTCTGTCAACCACTGGTTTAGATCATCCTGTCTGACGCATTCTTCTGTGATCCCTTGCCCTTGGGGGGGCGGTCCAAGAAGTGACTTAAGGGAGCCAGAGGCCATTTTAAATTCTCTGCAAGCTAATGGATTTCCTTGCTGGTCCTGCTTTTCTTAGATCTCTGAACACAACTCCTTCTTCCCATTTGGGCCTGGGCTCAAATATCGCATTCCCTGGAGATCCTTCCCAGCTCCACCCCGCTGCTCTCTCATGCCTCCCTGTATATTTTCTGCACAATGATTATCACAACTCTTCACTTCTTTTTTTTTTGTTAAATAGTTCACTGTATGCCTCTTCTTCTAAAACATAAGCGCCACTAAAGCGGGGGCCTTGCCTTTCTTAACTCATGCTGTATCCCCAGAGGCCAGAGTATTCCCTGATCGAGTAGATACAAGTAAATATTTACCAAATGAACAAATAAATCAAATCATATCTTTACCTCCAGTGTGGAGGCTGACTGAGGTTACTGAAATATAACAGCCAGTATTTACAAAGATACTGTCTTGGGACTTTACGCACATTATCTTATCCAATAGGGTAGAAACTAATTTGCGAGGTAGGAACTATTTTATCTCTTTGTTTCAGGTGAGGATATTAAATTAAGGTCGCTGTACTCAAAGATACATGTTCTAGAGGAAGAGACATACAGTGAACTATTTAACAACAACCAAAAAAGGCAGAGCTAAGTTTCAAACCCAGATCTGTACAACTCCGGACCCAAGCTATTCATCATCACTCTTGCTTAATTTTGCTTGGGATTTTGTTAATTTAGTGTGAACACAAATTACCCATGGCTGATTAGAAATGCTGATGGGCAGTGATGTGCCTTTAGACTTTACAAAAATGGAGGGAAGATATTGTCACCTAATATACACAAGCTATTTGTGAAGCAATTTGTTTCAAAGGACAAGATTTGGAGGGAAGAAAAGGAATCAAAGGTGCAGAAAAGGTGGAGATTGTCCCATCTTTTATCAATGAAATAACTAGGTTCAGATAAAAGAAACAATTTCAGATGTCACAAAAACCAGTTAGAGGTGATAGCAATCCTCAAGTTTCCCAAGGGAAAAGCCATTTGGTTTACTGCATCTTGATTCATCTCCTGGGGGCTGGATACATGTCTAGTACCCAACCCACAGAAGATGGCTATATAGGAAAGTCCGGATTCCCCAGAAGACAAATCCCGTGTGTCTGCACAAAGAAGCCTTCCCAGCAAAGGAACTTTGAGGCCTTGCAGACAACAGGATAAATGAGAGTCCCTTCGAGCAGCTCATTCATGCCTTCTGAGCCAGAGAACCCATACTCACCAGTGGAATTTGGTTTTGACTCAACATGCAGGTGCCACAAAAGAAGTGAGCAAGTTTACTCAGAAGTTCTTACTAACTCCAAGTGGGACACCTTACACCATAAAGTGCTTTGTAATTAAAATGGTTTTGAAACCATGAGCAGAACTGACAACAGCGTCTAGACATCAGGAGGCTCCAATCCTACACCATCCTGTCCATCCATGGCTGTGTGATTGATGTCTATGACCTGCCAAAGAACACATTGTGTTTTATCTATCAGAGCATCTTTTATGACACATTTCTGGAAAAGCTCTCCTCACAGTCTGCTGAGAGTTGCTTGGGAATTCTTTGGCTATCAAGAGGAAGGCATGCCTGGGCATCTAGGGCACCCTCCCTCTGGAGGCAGGACTGGGCCAGTGGAACATAAGTCATGGCTGGCTCACTCTGGCTGAGGAAGTTCATATATGGAAGATGGGATTTCTAGGATCTGGGTCTCTCACATCATTGCTCTCACCCTCCAGGGAGAACAAACTGCTTTCCCAGCTCAAACCCAGGGAGGTGGTGATGTTGGCAGTATGACAAGGTAGGTGACAGCATGGTTTAAACTCTACTAAACTATTAACGAAAAATAAGACATTAGAAACCACCACCCAGCTCCATGCCTGATCCTACTCATAGGG
Organism: Carlito syrichta; assembly: GCF_000164805.1. NCBI lineage: Eukaryota > Metazoa > Chordata > Mammalia > Primates > Tarsiidae > Carlito > Carlito syrichta. Next base: position 1,256,488 of record NW_007113343.1, on the reverse strand, counting down.
GTAAAAAAAAAATCTACCATTCATTTGTTCATTCATTCATTCATTTAAAAATCACTCAATGAACGGCTTCTTTCTAGATATCATGCTGGATGCTAGGGAAATAAGAGATGGACACATCACATTTACTGCCCCCCAGTACTCACTCATTAGCAAAAGAAGGCACCAGAGGTTTCTAAGCAAGGGCAAGTTCACCAACTGCACACAAAGAGGGCTTGGAAGAGCAGAGGCAAGGACCTGGAAGGGGCCATTCTCAGGCGGGTGCAGAGGTCCCATTAGGAGGGAATGGAAAGGAAGGGTTACACTTAGCCTGCAGAGGTGATGAGATTACAAATTTGGTCCAGGAGTTGGAGGGAGGAAGTGAAACTGACTCAGGTTCTCAGAGTGGGAGAATGGTGACATTGTGAAATAAGATCAAAAGTCAGAAAGAAGAATATGTTTAGGGGAGGGGAGAGGAAGTATAAAATTATAAATTTAGTCTTCTATTTGTTGATCATCAGATATGCATAGAAAACCTTAAAGGTGCATAGAAATGCCAATAATTGGTCCAGAGAGACAACAGAATAAGAGATACAGATTTTTTACAGGAGTAGTAACTTCTGTTTTATGGAGGTTTACTGTGTATCAGGCATGCTACATGTTCATATCATTTGGTCCTAACCAAAATCCTATAAAGTAGGTATAATTATGCCCATTTCACAGATGAGGAAATGGAGGTTTTGAAGTGTTAAATAACCTGCCCAGGATCACAGGTATCTGACTCTGACCATTATGCTCTTTCTGCTATGACCCAAGACCTCCAGTTTTGAAGTCATTGCCAACAAGAGAAGAGAAACTCATCCCAGGTGAGAGTTACACAGTGCCATCCAATAGAACTTGGCTTCTCAGTCTCAGCATCACTGACTGACAATTGGGCCAGATGACTTTTTGTTTTCGGGAGTTATTCTGGGCATTGAAGCAGCATCCATGGCCTCTACCAACTACATGCTAGTACCAATTCCCCCTGCAAGGCAACCAAAAACACCTCTCAATATTGCCAAATGTCTATGGTAGGCAAAACCACTACCAGTTCAGACACTGCAATAGAAACGTGGGCACTTTAATTTTTTTAGTAGCCACATTTTTTAAAGAAATAAGAAGAAACAGGTATAATTTTAATATTTTATTTAACCTACTGTACTAAAATTATCATTTCCACATGTAATCAATATAAAAAGTATTTAATGAGATATTTTATTTATTTTTTGAGTCAGGGTCTCACTCTGTTGCCCAGGTTGGAGTGCAATGGCATGATCACGGCTCACTACATCTGTAACTTCCTAGGCCAGGTGATCATCCTGCCCTCTTGAGTAGCTGGGACTACAGATATGCATCACCATGCCTGGCTAAGTTTTAAATTTTTATTTTTAATTTTTTTTTAATTTTTAAATTTTTTTTTTGTAGTGATGAAGTGTCACTATGTTGCCCAGGCTGGTCTCAAACTTCTGTGCTCAAGCAATCATCCTATCTCAGCCTCTAAAAGTGCTTGGATTCATAGGTGTGAGCCATCACACTTGGCCTTAGATATTTTATAATATTTTCTTTAATGCTATGTCTTTGGAATCAGGTGAGTGCTTTTACACTTACAGCACAGCTCAGTGTGGACTTGTTATATGTCGAATGTCCTAGCCATGTGGTTCATGGCTTCCATATTGAACAGTGAAAAGAACTAGCAGAAAAAAGGAAATCGCTCACATTTAGGGAAGGGTGGAGGAGGAGGAACACAAGCAATGCTGAGAGCAGTGGGCAGAGTTTCATGGACTACTTCTGGGTATTTTAGCAGGTCAAGCTTTTTCTTCCTCTTCTGGGAACTGCCCCTCCCTGTCAACAACCCACCTACTACACAGGACAGAACACAAGTGAGGAGTGAAGGAAGGCGGCAGGGAAGCCAGGTGGCGGGGAAGCGGGGAGCCCGGGGAGGGGCCCTGGAAGCCCACCCATGCAGACAGGGGGAGTCACTGTGGGCCTTCAGGGAGGCAGCTGCCCGACTCCAGAAAGAGAGCTGAGGAATAAGACAAAGACAAACAGCTCATCCGCCCACGGGAAACACCAGTCACCTCCACCAGCAGCTGCTGACGCAGGACTGATTCTAACCCAAGGAACCGCTAAAACAAAGCCTTTAAGACCACAGCGTCTGAGTCAATCTCCAGTCAGCTCCAGAAAAGCCAAGGCCCTTGCCTGGTACCACTCAGCAACAACCGATGCGTCCTTAGGGTAATTCAGGGAAGAGCTGGGGGCTTGCCACCATCTGGATTCATTTACTCCTTCATTTAGCCACTGCTGCCCCAGAGGGGGAGGTACTACTCTCCCCATCACACAGACAGAGACACAGGACCACACCCCTGGAAAGTGCCCTGGCCAGGATGCCTCACTAATCATTTTTTTAAAAAAAAGTTAACGGCAACATGTAAAAAATAAAATAATCTCTGAGATGTTCCCTCTTGGCTATGAAATCATTCAACAAATCAATGTTTAAGTAAGGAACAAGGAACATTAACACCCTTTACAATTAAAAGACAATCAGCTCTGTGGGAAAGAGAGGGAGGAAGAAGATAAAGATAAATGAGGACAGGAAGGCAAACAAAAAGAGAAAGGGAGCCGGCTCGGTGGCTCAGCCTGTCATCCCGCGCCTTTGGGAGGTTGAGGCGAGTGGATTGCCTGAGCCCGCGGGTTCGAGACCGCCTGGGCAGCGAGACCTCATCTCTACAATAAATCAAAAAATCAGCCGGGCGTGGTAGCGCATGCCTGTAATTCCGGCTACTTGGAAGGCTGAGGCGGAAGGATCACCGGAGCCCAGCGGGTCGAGGCTGCGGTGGCCGGAAGCGGCCACTGCACTCCAGTCTGGGCGACAGAGTGAGACTCCAACTCAAAAAAAAAAAAAAAAGAGAAAGGGGCAGAGGCAGAGCTCCCATACCCCTCCACCACCGGGGAGAGAGCAAAAAGGGGACACAGGGAAAGAGCTCTTATTCGAGCCTCAGGCAGAAAGCACCTTCCAGTTATTATTACATTTACTCTTAATGTAGAGAACTCATTGTTCTCTAGACAAGTTTATGGACCTATTTTCTTTCTTTCTTTTTGTTTTTTTTTTGAGTTGTAGTCTCACTCTGTCGCCCAGGCTGGAATGCAGTAACATGCTCGTGGCCACCCCAGCGTCGATCTGCTAGGCTCCAGGGATCCTTCAGCCTCAGCCTTCCAAGTAGCCAGAACTATAGGTGTGTGCTACCATGCCTGGCTATGCTATGGACCTACTTTCAAAGGGTGTAAGGTTCACTTAGAGAGTTCCTTCTAGTCTGTTATTCAACTAAACCCTCCCCCCACCAAAAAAGCTCCCAAAGCCATGTCTAACCTCTGCTTCATCCCTGCGTAGGCAAGGTTTTGTTTGTTTTCCAAAACCCACTTTTTAAGCACTGGAGAGCTCTCAGCCACTTCCCACAAGTTTCCAGCAAAAGTGCAGGCGCCAGTTAATCCTATAAAGGAGGGTCTTCCCCTGCAGCTGGCAGGAGGTCTGCTTAAGTGGTAAGGAGAGGAAATGCCCACCAGAGCTTGAGGTTGGGGCCCCCTCAGAGCCACTGGACCAAACCTTCTAGTTCCAAAACTCCTTTGCTGAGCACCTATTATGTGCCTGGGAGTATATGGTATACATCAAAGAAGTGTAGAATTTCAAAGTCTTTGGCAGGTATTTTGAAAACATGATCTCAGACTGGGTTACAGTTCTGTTTGAAGCCGTTTACAGGAAGCATGGCAGAGTACAGGGGCGTCACCTTGGCTTCCTCCAGATCTTCAAAGTTCCTAGAGCTTCTTTTCTACACACTGAATGAGTGGGCTCCCCCCAACCTAGAATTATCTTTTGGAAGGCAGGCCCCCTGTAGTACACTCAGAATTTGTTCCTCCAGATCAGTCAACCATAGTTTTTATTCGGAAGTTTCGAGAAGGTTGCATCACAATTTGCAAAAGAAACATCCCGAGTTATAGCAAACAGGTGACTGGTTCTTTCACCATGATAACGCACCTGCTTCTGAGTGTTCAGTAGTTTTTGACCACAAACAGTATGACCCTCGTGTCCTATTTACCTGATCTCACCCCGAGCAACTTTTTTTGTTTCTCTGGATGGTAAAAAAAAAAAAAAATGCTCAAAGGGAAACAGTTTGCCAGTGTGGAAGAGGTAAAACAAAAAATGGCAGAAGCGCTCAAAGGTATCAACATTGATAAGTTCAAAAACTGTTTTGAGCCATGGAAAAAGCATCTCAATAGGTGTATTGCATCAAATGGAGAATACTTTGAAGGTGATTGAAGCTTAAACATGTAAGAATAAATACACAATTTTTTATAAATAAATGTCGGGTTCTTTTGGGTACCCCCTCGTACACAGGCTTGGATGTCTTTGGTGCCTCAGCTGGGAGAACCGAGCAGTGCAGTACAGGTCAAAGAACACTAAGAACTAGAACTGAACCAAGAACTAAGAACTCCTCCACTTCTGGCACTGGTCTCCTCCAGTCTCAGCCTGCTCATCCTTGAAATGCTAACAGCAACACCTCCACACATCAGAGAGTTGCTAGGAGGCTCAGATTTCAGCCCTAGTCAATACAGCAGGTAATGGCTTGGCGATGGTCAGACTCTGTCATGAGGATGGAAAGGAAGCATGAGTGACTTGGATCAAGAAGAAAGCATGTAAGCAAAGCAGCTCATCTATATAGGAAGGCATTCTTGGATGGCTAGCATGTAAAATATCTCTTCACTATTCCCTTTAGCACTGAACAATAGTAGTGATGTTTATTGTAGCTGTGACCACTTGTTGAGCGCTTACTACTTTATCGCCAGCATCTAGAATAGTGTAGTAAAGATTCACTTCATCCATTCATTCATGCTTACATCCATCCATCAACCCATTCATACATCCATCCTCCTACCCATCCACCCATCCATCTATCTACCCTCCACCCTTCCATCTACCCATTCGCCCACCCATCCACCCTTCCATCCATCTATCCACCCACTCACTCATCCATCCATCTACCCTTCCATCCATCCATCAACTCTTCCATCCATCTATCTACTCTTCCATCTACCCAGCCATCCATCCGTCTACCCTTTCATTCACGCACTCTTTCACCCATCCACACACACTCCCATCCAACCATCCTTATTAAATGGAAGCTAAATGCTACTCTAAACCCTTTACAAGCACCTCATTTAAACAGCAGGGGTCTTAGAAGAGGCAGGTGGGGACCCTCTTCCTTGGCCATCAGCCTTTTCATAACTCATTGGGCTCCATGAAGCCTTGCTGCCTCCCCTCCTGCTATGCAAACTCTTAAGGCAGATAGGTTCAGAAGGCCCAGCTAACTAGAGAGATTCTGAGTACAAGGAAGCTGAGATTATGTCCTTAAACCAGTCTGCATGGTGAGAATAAGCTAACCAACTGAGGGCCCAGTGTGAGTTAGTTACCACTGTTGTTATTCACCAATAAATTAAGCTTACCCAATCCCCATTCCTAAAAGACTGAAGCAATCGTTTCCCCAAGCTCGCTCTTGTGTCAGTAAAAACACAGAAAGGCCCAGTGATGGGCTTGGTTTAATATGATGTTTGCAACCTATGAAAGTTCCCAGAAGAGCTCAGACTCTTCACCACAAACCTGAATGCCAGACATTCCCTGGGACAGAAGACAGTGCAAGACACTCAGGAGCTAGGCATCCTATGGAAATTGAGACTGGCCTTTCCCCAGTTTCTCCCTCCTGGACTGGAATTTCAGAGAAGTTGCTGACCGCCAGCTCTGCAGCCTTTGTGGGCAGGTCTGCTGGTGGTCAGGGTCTGCAGCAGAGTCCTCCCCAGGGACACAGGCATTCATACTTAACCACTAGACGAATGGTGAGCAGAGAGAGACTTGTAGGGCAGAGGGGAAGTCAGGATAGAGTCCCACTGCTCAGAGTTCTCTCACCCTGACAAACAGTCAAAACGACAACGACAAAGGTAATTATCTTACTCTATACCAGGCACTGTTATTTTATTTTATTTTTTTTTGAGTTAGAGTCTCACTCCGTTGCCCAGGCTGGAGCGTAGTGGCACACTCATGGCCACCCCAGCATCAACCTGCTGTGCTCAGGTGCTCCTTCCACCTCAACCTTCTAAGTAGCCGGAACTACAGGCATGAGCTACCATGCCAGGCTAATTTTTGACTTATTGTAGAGACAAGGTCTCACCAAATTGCCTGGGAAGGACTCAAACCCGCAGGCTCAGGCAATTCACTCGCCTTCGCCCAGGTACTGCTCTAACTACATTACACATACTATTTTATCCAGGCCTCACAATCACCCTCTGAGTTGAGTACTATTATCATTACCATTTCACAATGAAGGAAACTGAGGCACCGAGAGGCCAAGTAACATGCTTAAGGTCACACACCTATAAGTGAGATGCAAATCCAGGTTGGTGTGACCACAAAGACCATGCTCTCAGGCCCTGCATCACACCACAATTTCACTCAGCAGTGGTTCGAAGACATAAGGCCTTTGAGGGCAGTCTGTGTCAATACAGCCTTACCCTTTCCTATGTCTTGGGGCAAGGGGGTCCCTTTCACCTCCACAGTCCCTAGCCAGCATCCTACCAGTGATATTTAAGACACAAAACACAAACGGCCTGTCTTGGCTCGGTTCAGTCTCAGAAACATGCGCTTCCTCACACTCGGTTCTCTGGCAGGCCTGGGAGAGGCACAGGTGGTTGGGTGCTGGGCTCTGAGCTGGTGTGGAGCCTCTGCGTCTGAGCCAGGACAAGGAGGAGGACATGCCGAGTACAGACGGATGTCCATCAGGCCAAGATGCTGGCAATCATTTTAACCAACAGCACAGCGGTCAGCTGGGCACACCATGTACGTTCACTTACCCTGAAAATCCAATTGAAATAGAACATGGTTCCAAGACCCAGGACAGTTACATGACCAAACAACAAAACCACACTGCATGTCATCTGAATCCAGTGACCACAAAGCCTTTTGTGATTCAGAGCTTAATTAAGAAAAACCAAGAAAAAGAGCCAGGATATGGTCTCATGATGGCATGGAGCCAGTCCCTCACCCCACATACTCCTAACTTCCTGTACTAAGAAAGCATTCCATCCTTTTAGCAACCTTTCATGGAGACAATAGGCTGCATTTTTCCATCTAAGCACAGTAGGCTAAATCCAACAGATGGAGAAGCAGCGAGAGTGGACATGGGTCTGCAGAACCACCAAGCACAATGATTAATGGGTTTCCCAGGCCTGCTATCAGCTGGTCCAGACACTTTCACAGGAGCAAGTCTCAGAACACATTACCCCAAGGCCTGCTCACAGGCACTGTGGGGAGCAGAGGGTCAGCCTACGCATTTTCTACCCATGAGCTCAGGCTGGAGTTGAGCCAGGGAAGGCCAAGGTGGATGGTGGAAGGACCAGGGAGGGTCAGAGAATCTGATTCTCAGTGCTGCTCTGGGAAAGGAATACTGGCTGTCCCACGGAGGCATTATGACTCCAGTTCTGACTGGAACAACAATGGGCTGTCTGGTGTGGCCTTAATGAAAGGAAAGACACAGAGTCACAGTACAATTAAGAGAGGCCTTAGAGATGCCATCGGCTAAAACCTCTGATGTCACATAAGAGGAAATAGAACGGTGTGGGTGGGGGGGAGATGGCAGGGAAAGAGGAATTTGCATTTCTGAGGGACTTCCTCCTGCAAGGAATGAGTCTTTGTGTGTTTTGTGTGAGTCTAGTTTTCAGGCTGCCAAGGTATGTTTTAAGATTGCTGTTTGACAGAAGCGGAAATTGGGGCTTAAGACAGTCATTGGCCTCAGGTCACAAAACTAACAAGTAAAAGAGCAAGGATTTGCTCCCAGATCCTGCCCAGGCTCTTCCCAGCATCCTCATCCCACCCCGCCCATGTACACAGGCCCCACTGGGCTTCTGATCCCTACTCCCAGCTCTAAGACATCACACCAGGGTCCTTAGCCATTTTTAGGCCATGGGACACTTTGGCAGCCTGGTAAAGCCTTTGTGCACCTTCTCAGAATATTATCCTTTGTTTTTTTTTTTTTGAGTCAGAATCTCACTCTGTTGCCCAGGCTGGAGTGCAGTGGCATGTTCATGGCCACTGCAGCCTCTACCTGCTGGGCTCAGGCAATCCTTCCATCTTAGTCTTCCAAGTAGACGGAATTACAGGTACGCGCTGCCACTCCCAGTTTATTTTTTGATTTATTGTAGAGACAAGGTCTCACCAATTTGCCCAGGCTGGTTGCGAACCCCTGGGTTCAGGCAATCCTCTCGCCTTGGCCTCCCAAAGTGCTGGGATTACAGGCTTGAGTCACCATGCCCAGTCAGAATATTATCTTTAAATGCATAAAACAAAGTGCTAGACACATTTAACATATCTAATAATCTATTAAATAACAAGATCTAGCTATAGCTCTAACACCTTACATAATATTTAAATAGTAGGAAGTGTAAACCTTAGCTTGAAATACTTGCAGCCACTGCAAAGACAAATAAAAAATCTGTGATTTCTATTGTTGACAAGTCATAGGCACTCCTAATATAAGTTTGCTGTCTACATTCATAATTGGGGAATATGCAACATTTTAGTTATACGTTAGTGCAAATAAAGGTTTTTTCTTTCTTTGATTCAAGTTCATAGACCCCCTGATACTTAAAAATCCCTGTACCAGGTCAGCACTGCCATGAATTTCCAGTATGGGAGACAATTGTCAACCTTTTCCTTAATCCTGTAGGACAAAATAATAAGTTACAATTTATTGAATGTTACAGTGTTACAATGCTGAACTAACTCATTTGCTACCTATAACCATTCTTTGACATGGGTAATATTACATTGGTCTTTCAAAGAAGAAAATTTTGGTTTCAAAGTTGAATCTTAAAGCAAGATTCAACCTGTTGCATGTTCAAATTTATGTATTTATTTACTTATTTCTCTTTTTGTAGAGATAGGGCTTTGCTGTGTTGCCTAGGCTGGTCTCAAACTCCTGGCCTGAAGCAATCCTCCTGCCTCAGTCTCACAAAGTACCGGGATTATAGGCGCGAGCTACTGCATCCAGTAGCATGTTTAAATTTCTAGATTATTGTTATTAAAGAGATTGCAATATAAACTGTTAAACTATTTTACTTGAAACTCCTACTTGGTTGTGTGAATTCTGAATTCATATAACGAAACAAATTAGATGCTGAAGCTGATACAAGGCTACAAATTCCAACCCTAACCCTAAATTTCAAACTATAAAATCCATCAAAACAATTTCATGGTACCAGGATGGTGATCGAGAATGTCTAATAAGCAAACATTTACATGTGAAATTCTAAGATCAGAAATGCATAAGTGTGAAATAACACTGTTGCCCACTTAAATATTTCAAGCAAGATTTCTTTTGAAAATAAAGGTAAGAATAGCAGATAAGCCCTCTCTACATCACCACCCAACACTAAGTGTTGAAGAAATAGAGTGCTTGGAGATGTAATACATCTCATATCTTTCCAAGAGTGACTTTCTCCATTGACGTCCTTAAACGAAGGTTGACCCACTACATGTTAAAGTCTCAGACTGTTGGTTTTGAACATTCTTCTATCATCTCCATAAAATTCCAGGCAAATCCTTTAACCTAGTTAAGCCTCACTTTCCTCATCTATAAAATGGAGATAATAATCCCAGCCCTTACTGCATTTTCACAGAGTTATTGTGAGAATCAAATGAGATTCTAGATGCAACACTGCTACGTAGAACAGAAAAACTTTATACCATAGTGATACGTTATTAAAATACGTTTGGGAACTTCGCAGTAAATCTGAGAGGCAAAAGCACAAGAGGCTTCTGCAGCCAAGAAGGGGGTCATAAATCAATGCCACCCACACCTGTGGCTGAGCACAACAACCCCAGGAGCAAGCCAGTGGCATGCTATTCATGGAAAACCTTCCTGCTGAGAAAACATGAAAACAAGGGAAGAGTCTGGACCTGCTAATAGGCGAGCTCACAGTTCCTTGCAAGGGAACACGATGCACATTCTCCTCCCTTGAGGACTGTGCTCTCGGTCTACCCCAGGCATCTCTTTAAGCAGAGTGTTTGAAGGAGATGGCAACCTATGACACCCAACGTCGGGAAGAGGTCAGGTAGACAAGGATACAAGGTGGTCATGGTCTTTGCTGACTCCGAGGCTTCTAGTGGCATGGAAAGATGCATTTCCACGAGCATGGGGTGGGGGTGGGGGTGGGGGATGGGTGCCAGGTTACAGTGGGTTGGGGGTTGGGGGGAGGGGGAAGGGGGAGAGGAAGACAGGGGAGCAAGGAGTGCTGAGATCCTCTTCCCCAGGAATTTGGTAGAGAAGGGATGGAGAAGCAGGGCTGATCATGCTGGTTTTCGTTACAAGTCAGATGTCCGCATAGGGAAATGGCTGAAGCAAAAGAGAGGGAGATGATGGCTGGAAACAGCTGCCGTGGGAATTGAAACAGACAGGAAACTGGCTAGATCTTCTGAAAAGGCTGTTCCAGCAGCACCAAGAGGCTCTGCATTAAGTTATCATAACTTGGTGGCGACACCAAACAGCTGGGCTCTGCTGCTTTCTCCAACAGTGCCAGGCAGCCCTCGAGAGCAGGACACAGGATTAGAGACTCCAGTGTCTCCTGGGGTGGGGTCAGCCTGAAGTCAAGGGCATTGAAAAGCTGCTGGACATGACTGCACAGGCACAGCATGGGTTCTAGGATGGGCGAGAGTGTGAAGCCCAGGGCAGGGTGATGGGTGGGGAGGAAAGGAAGGCGTCGCTGAGGATGGGAATCTGGGATTGCAGCAGGTCTCGTGAGCATGACTCGGGAGAGGAACGGCGGCTCCAGGTTGTGGTTAGAGAGGAAAACTTCCAGCGAGAGTGTGGGTGGGGCCCTTCTGGGCGGTGGCCAACTCCTAGGTGTGGCCCAGCCCGGGAATGGGCTGTTGAGGGGAAGGTGGGAGGTGGAAGCCACGGGAGTCACAGAGGTGGAGACTCTCCGAGGACAGGGTGTTTGGCAGCTTGGACATGGAAAGTGCTGACAGTGCTGTCCAGAGGCAGGTGGAGGAGAGGCTGGGAGCTAGGAGAGGAGGGTGGTTAGATGGCCACCTATGGGAAGAGAGAGGTGGAAAACAGGTTGGTGAGGCAGGAGACTGGCTGGTGAGACAGGGTACAGGGCCAGGATGGAGCTGGAACTGTAATCCACAGGCACTGCAGAGCTGCTGGACTGGAGTGGAGTCACAGTCAGAGCTGTGCTTGGGAAGATGACTCTGCTGGGGCCGGTAGCTCAGCTGGAGGGGAGAAAAGGCCAAGAGAGAGTCCAGAGGTGGGTGGCAGTGATCACTCAGGAGACTGGTTAACCTCTGAACCAAAGGGGACAGGAGGAGGAGAACAGGGGACATACATGGATACAGTTGCAAAGGAAAGCAGCGGGACTCACAGCTGACCGGATGCAAAAAGCAGAAAGGAGACAGGAGTCCACAATAACCGCAGGATTTTGAACCTTCAGGACTTTGAAGAAACAGAGGGAGAGAAGCAGGTATCAGAAAGAAGGTAGGGATGTATTTAAAGGTGACAAGGGGCGTCCTGAAGATGTCCAGAAGCTACCTGAGTTGAAAACCAAACTTTTTTTCTCTCTCCTACTATACTCGCATAACATAGCCAACACTGAACACTTGTATGACCTCTGGTCACTAAAACATGTGGGGTTTTCTTCTCACCAGCCTTCTAATCCTGCCTTGGTCTTTCAGGTGAACAGTTTTCACTGGGGGCTACCTAGGGGGCCCCAGCCACCAGTCACCTCATTAGCATACAAAAGACACTCTTATCACTCCAGACATTCCAAGGGTTTTAGGGACGGTTGCTGGCAATCAGAGAGAAGACCAAATATGTATTTCACAGTATCAGAGTACCTCATTGAGGTCATGGGGCTCCAGGCCAAAGGCAGAAATGTAGAGAGTCATCTTCATGGGGGCGACAGGTGAGTGGAAATGAGCGTTCCCCTGAGAAACACACCCAGCAGAAGCAAAAGGAGTCAGAGGCAAACAGGTAGAGGACACCAACTCCAGAAAGAGCATGGAGAAGACTTTTTAAAATTGGTTTAAAAAGTTGCCTGATGCCATATACAAAAATTAACTCAAAATAGATGAAGGACCTAAAATGGAAGAGCTGAAATGATAAAACTCCTAGAAGAAAACACAGGGCAAAAAATTCACGATGTTGGATTTGGTAATGATTTCTTGGATATGACACCAAAGGCATAGGCCACAAAAGGAAAAGTAGATGAACTGGACTTCACCAAAATTAAAGACTCTGTGCAACAAAGGACACTCAACACAGTAGAAACATAAGGCACAGAATAAGAGAAAATATTTGCAAATCACATATTTGATAACAGGTTAATATCCAGAATATGTAGAGAATGCTTAAAAATCAACAACATAACACAATCTGATTCAAAAATGGGCAAAGGACTTAAATAGACATTTATCTAAAGGCAACATAAAAATAGACAACAGGCATACAGAAAGATGCTCTTCCAGTCAGGATGGCCATCATTAATAACTCAAAAACAGCCGAGCTCAGTGGCTCAGCCTGTAATCCTGCACTTTGGGAGGCTGAGGTGAGTGGATTGCCTGAGCCCGTGGGTTCGAGACTCGCCTGGGCAACTTGGAGAGACCTCATTTCTACCATAAATCAAAAATTAGCCGGACGTGGTAGCATGTGCCTATAGTTCCAGCTACTTGGAAGGCTGAGGCGGAAGGATAGCTTGAGCCCAGCAGGTCGAGGCTGCTGTGGCCGGGAGCGGCCACTGCACTCCAGTCTGGGCGACAGAGTAAGACTCTCAAAAATAAAATAAAATAAAATAACTCAAAAACAACAGATGCTGGAGAAGATGCAGGGAAAAGGGAACACTTCTACACTGTTGGTGGGAGTGTAAACTAGTACAACCTCTGTGGAAAACAGTTCGGCGATTCCTAAAAGATCTAAAAATCGACCTTCCATATGACCCTGCAATCCCCCTACTGGGAATATACCCAGAGGAACTCAGATTACTCTATGAAAAAGATACCTGTACATGCATGTTTATTGTAGCATTGTTCACAATAGCAAAAACATGGAACCAACCGTGCTGCCCATCAAAAGAGGACTGGATTTAAAAAATGTGGTACATATACACGATATTATACAGTCATAAAGGACAAAATTATGAACTTCACAGCAACTTGGATGGACTCAGAGTCTATACAGAAACAAAGAACTGAGAATCACATGTTCTCACTCATAAGCGGATCTTGAACAATTATTGTAATATGATAAGAAAAGGATTGGTAGTAGTGGGAACCTACCAAGGGAGGGGAGGCACACCTCATCAACAAGGGTACCTGCATAATGAACATTTGTATACCTACCCCTAAATTGTACCCCACATCTTTAATATTAAAAAAAAGAAAGATGTTCAATATCACCAGTCATTAGGGGAAATGCAACTCAAAATCACAATGGGATGCCATCTCACACTCACTTGGATGATTACTATTGAAAAAATGAGTGTTGGTGCAGAAGTGAAGAAATTCAAACCCTTGGGCACTGTTGGTGGGAATACAACATGGCGCAGTCACTGTGGAAAACAGTATGATGGTTCCTCAAGTAGTTAAAAATAGAATTACCACCTGGTTCAGCAATCCCACTTCCGGGGGTTCCTATATACCCAGAAAAATTGAAAGCAGGGTCTTGAAGAGACATGTGTATGTCCATATTCACAGCAATATTATTTATAATAACCAAAAGTTGTAAATGACCCGTGTCCACTGATAGAGGAATGAATAAACGTGCTATCATATACAATAGAATATTCAGCCTTTAAAAAGGAGAAAATTGGACATGTTACATCAAGGAACCTTGAAGACACTGTGCTGAGTGAAATAAGGCAATCACAAAGGCACAAGCATTGTGTGATTTCACTCACATGAGGTATTTAGAGCAGTCAAATTCATAGAGAATTCTGCACAGAAAGCGGAGTCGTGTTTGCCAAGGGCTGGAGGGGAGGGAGGAATAAGAAACTGTGGTTTAATGGGTACAGAGTTTCAGTTTTACAAGATGAAAAAAGTTCTAGAGATGATTGGTGGTGACAGCTGCACAAAAATGCGTATGTGCTTAATGCCACTGAACGGAATGGTTAAAATGGTAAGTTATACGTTGAAAAAATAAACAGCTATTGTGTCACAAAAGGCAGTAGGATAGTTTCAAGAAGGAAGAAGAAGGGATGAGTATGTGGCTTTCCCTCCAGCCGTATGCGACAATAGCTATCATTATTAATTATTCCTATTTCATAGATGAAGAAGCAGAGATTTCAAGAATCATGATCACACAATTGGTAGGTCATAGATAATGTTCAGTGCTGTGGATATTCAGGATTTTTTTTTTTTTCTTCTGCGAGAAGACTTTAAATTGGAGTAGACAGGTCTGCCCTAGCCTTGGCAGTGAGGCTGGTCTCAGCCTGTCCCAATCCTGCTGGTATATGGTGAAAGAGCAAATGGCTCCTCTGGAACCCAACACAAACGGGATGCAATACATTCTTCAGGCCCAAAACAGCTGTCACTCACAGATAGGTAACACCTTGGTCTACCAGTATGTTTTTCAACCCAAGGATTTTACAATTCCTTTCATGAGAGAGTCTGATTGTGTCACTCTCCAATCAAAGCCTCGGTGGCTTTGCACGTCATGTAGAGTGAAAGCCCAAGCCCCTCCGGTGGTTTCAAGACCTGACTCCCCACGCCCTCTGGCCCATCTCTTACCAGCCCAGCTTGGCTCCTTCTTGTCACATGGATCTCCTTGCAGTTTTGAGAACATGCTGGGCACGCTTGCTTGTCAGCACCTCTGCACCTGCTGTAGTTCCCTTTCCCTAGAGTTATCTTCCTTTTTTAAGAATCACATGCTCATGATCCTGTTCCTTCAGGTCTTCACTCCAATGACACCGTCTCCTAGACAGCTTCTCAGGACATCCTTATATCAAACAACAACCCAACCCCCATCCCTACTCTGCTGTATCTTCTGGCTAGGACTTACCACGACCCAACACACACACACTCAGACCACACACATTTGTTTATTGTTTCTCACTGTCAAGAACACAGTCTTCAAGAGGACAGAGATTTTTGTCTGTTTTCTCTACTACTATATTCCCAATGCATGTAGCAAAAATTTTTTGAAAGCATTAATAATTGTGAAAATTTTAACTCAGAGATAGGAATTTAAAAAATAAGAGTAAATGGAAACAGTTTGGTAGTTCCTCAGAAAGTCAAAAACAGAATTACCATATGACTGAGCAATTCTCCACTCCTCGATGTGTACCCAAAATAATTGAAAACAAGGACTCAGACTGATCATTGCACTTTGGTGTTCATTGCGGCATTATTCATAATAACCAGAAGGCAGAAAAAAACCCAAGTGTCCATCGATGGATGAATGGATAAGTGTAGTATATACCTATAACATAAAATCATTCAGCCCTAGAAGAAGAAAATTCTGACACATGCTATGACATAGATGAACCTTGAGGACATCATGCTAAATGAATGAACCAGTCATCAATACTTTATGGGACAGGCACAGTGGCGCACGCCTATAATCCCAGCACTTTGGTAGACTGAGGCGAGAGGATTGCTTAGGCCTAGGAGTTTGAGACCAAATTGGGCAACATAGTGAGACCTTGCCTCTATTAAAAAAAAAAAAAAAAAAAAAAAAAGATCCGGGGTGGTGGCGTGGGCCTGTAGTCCCAGCTACTCAGAAAACTTAGGCAGAAGGATCACCTGAACCCAGGAGTTCAAGGTGGTGGTGAGCCGTGATCGTGCCGCTGCACTCCAGCCTGGGTGACAGCATGAGCCCGACTCAAAATTAAATACATACATAAATAAATACTTTATGGACCTACTTATACAAGGTACCTAGAATAGTAAAACCCTAGAGACAGAAAATAAGATGGTGGTTTCCAGGGGTTGGGGGCTGGGGAGAAGTAGGGAGTTTTTAATGAGTATAGAGTTTCATTTTTGCACGATAAAAAAATGTTCTGGAGATGAATGGCAGTGATGATTGCACAAGAATGTGAATGTACTAAATGCCATTGAACTATGCACTTAAAAATGGTTAAAATGGTAAAGTCTATGTGATGTACACTTCATCTTAATTTTTAAAATTCATACTCAATTCAGTTATTGAAAACGTTTTGAATATGATTAGAATAATTTAGAGATGTAAATCTACTTTCCAACTGTAAATTTTATGAAATCTAAATATAGATTAAGTATTTCTGACTAAAATTTAGCATCTGAATTGAGATGTTCTATAAGAGTAAACTATACACCAGATTTTGAAGACTTTGTACAAAAAATGTAAAATATTTCAAAGTAATTTTATAATGAGTATATGTTGAAGTGATAATAATTTGGATATATATTGGGTTAAATAAAATATATTATTAAAATTGCAAAAGAAAAGAAAGGAATGAAGTTCTGACACATTCTACCAGATGGATGAACCATTTGGTATATATTTTATTATGCTAGGTGAAATAAGCCAAACACAAAAAAGACAAATATTATATGATTCTACTTATATGCAATACCCAGAATGGAAAATTTATGGGGGCAGAAAGATTAAAGGTTACCAGGGGCTGGGGGAAGAGGGAAATAAGAAGTTTTTGCTTAATGGTTATAAAGTTTCTATCTGGAGTGATGGAAGCATTCAGGAACTAGAACTGGTGATGGTTGGACATCATTGTGAATGTAATGAATGTCACTGAATCGTACACTTAAAAATGGTTGAGATGAAAATTTTATGTCATATGTATTTTACTACAACTTACGGTTGTGGTACAGTGGCTCACGCCTGCAATCCTAGCACTTTAGGAGGCCGAGGCGGGAGGACTATTTTAACCCAGGAGTTTGAGACCAGCCTGGGCAACATAGTGAGATCTCATTTCTACAAAAATAAACCAATAAATAATTAGCCAGGCATCGCGGCGTGTGTCTACAGTCCCAGCTACTCAAAAGGCGGAGGCAGAAGGATCGCCTGAGCCCAGGAGGTTGAGGCTGTGGTGAGCCACCACTGCTGCTGCGATTCAGCCTGGGTGACAGTAAGACCCTGATTCAAAAAAAAGGGCAGACACATTGGGAATGCAGGGGAAAAAAGTAAATGTAAACAATCATGTTCTTAAAACCAGAGAAGAACACCAAGCAGCCTCACAGTCAACATCTTAGCTCCTTTGTGGAAAAGGCAACTGAAACTTCCCCCGGACTTAAATCTTACAGATTTGGATTCAAAAGACATTTCCCCATATGTTCCTTTGAGTTAGCTGTTCCCTGGAGAAAGGGTTCTGATAAGAAAATCTTTCCACTTCAAAATTCCCATGGACAAGCCTGTGGTGAGAGCTTGCTATCCTGTCTTTCTATCTCTTCAGATTGTGACAAATAGTAGGAGGTGGAGAACATTCCAGGTGGCTGTGAAATGTCGCATACAGCCGAAGGCTCTGAGCAGGCTCTGAAATCAAAATACACTGGTTTATCTTTCCAAGGGCTGCATAGAAGCTTGAGGTAAATTAACTTTTTAAAAGTAATTTTATATATAATACATAAAAATACATGTGCATGCGATTATATTTACAACTCACTCCCCTATAGCTATGTGTTATATATTTCAATATTTTTATTGGTATATCTGTTGATATGTGTTCTATAGAGAACTGGGAGCTTATAGCTGACAATCCATGAGAACCATGTGGATCTCCCTCCCTCATCTCTTGCAAACCTCTTTTGCTGGAGGGCCAAGTAGAATGAGACCGAATCGCTTGGCCTGGAGACGTTGGGTTCTCTTGGACACCGTCTCACTTCTTCTTCAGTTCGATCCTGCTTCTTCTTTCCCCATCCCTTACATAGGTGCTTGTTGCCAATGAACACTTACACTCCAAACCCTTCTAAGCAACTGCTTTTGAAGACCTCGACATGCAGAGAATACCTATTTTGTGTCACACATTATCTCAGGTGCTGGAGAATCAGTAAAGAATGTATAGGCGGAAACTCCTGCCTCCACGGAGCTTACATTTTAATGCAGTTTCTGGGAACTATTTTCCCTACATGGTAAAGAGATGTATATAGCTGGAGAGCTCCTTCTACCTTCTCCCTGACTCAAAAGCAAAGGTGATGACTGGAGCTGTGGCAGCCATCTTTGTGACTACAAGGTGACAAGCAGGAGGAAAAGCTACACTGTCCAGTTCAACAGCCACTAGCCACAGTGGCTATTAACCACTTGATATGTGTCTAGTCTGGATTAAGATGAGCTGTAAAACACACAGGATTTCAGAGATTTAATAAAAGAAAAGCAAAACATCAAAGGAATCATTTTTATATTTACTACATGCTGAAATGATAATATTATGGATATATTCGGTTAAACAAAATATATTATTAAAATGAATTTCATCACCTCTTTGTATTTTTTAAATGTGGCTACTAGAAGTTTTAACATTGCATATGTGGCTTACATTATATTTCTATAGGCAGCAACGGCATGGAGAATCAGAACCTCCTCCTACTGAATATACCTGTCCCCTGATTCTCATAACAAAAATCAGCCTCTATTTGTTTTACTCCATTTCCAGTTACTTGCAGCTAAATGCAGTCCTTACTAATTCAGCAGAGGGAAACAACCTAAGAGTCAGGCCCAGTGAACTGCCCAGGACCTGCTACATGGCAGGAGGCTGAACTCAACCTGATGCCCCACTTGGTTGAGTAGGAGATAGATATATTCATATCAAGTGAGAAAAGTCCCTGGCTATGGAATATACTTGTCTCCAAGATATTTTTTATTGTGAAAAAAAAGCAAAGCAGAGCAAAATTCTCTCATAAGTAGGAAAGAGAGAAGCCAGGTGCACTTCCCAGTCTGGAAAACAGAGCGTTAAACTGCTTCATGATTTCCTTTTGCCCTGCCCAGAGGTACACATGTATTTGGATAATCCTGGCCAGAGTTTCCCTGGGGCCTTATGCAACCCTGGGTGGGCCAGGAACTCCAAGAGGGTTTTCTTTTTTCTCCAAGAAAAACGCGGCCCAGCCTTTCAGCCCTACAGGCCTGTCGGCTGTTTTCCCGTCCCCTGTGAAAGCGCCAAGGCAGCCAGACGCTAGTCGAGTCCCAGACAGGGTTGTGGCCATCATCCCCGCTCCACATGGAAGGGATGATCAGATGCAAATTTGGACAGCCGCTTACATAAGGGAATGAAGGGATTGGCTGCTACTGGCTTCTGCAAAACCGCTCTAAAGCCCTGGAAATACCAGGGCTCACCCAGCACAGCCCCAGAGTTCATTCACTCAACCCCAAGCATCTTCCCTGTACCAAGCCCTGCACTGGGTGCTCAAGACCCAGGGGTGAGCCAGACATGGTTCCTGTCCTCAGGGAGCTCATAGTTGAGTGGGAAAGAGACAAAGCCGTCAAGGTGGGGCACTGATCAGTGAGACAGCAATAGGACCAGAGAGTCTAGAGCCCACCAGAGCACCAAACCCAGACTGAGGATGGACTAAGAGAAGGGGGCAGTGGAGAGGATGTCAGGGAGGGTTCTCAGGAGAAGGTCATGTTTGCTTGAATGGAATCATAAAGAAAACAAGGTGGCCAGGCTAGGCCCCTGTCCAGCACTAACAGCACAGATCTCCTCCCGCTACTTGATGAAATTTTGAAGAAGAGTGTAAGATATTCAATTTGATACACTTAGCTTCTTAATGAAACAAACTATAAAACACTATGCAAATGCTAGATGATAATAAGTCAGAAAATTGGGGGCATGGTAGCACATGCCTATAATCTCAGCTACTTGCAAGATTAAGGTGGGAGGATCACTTGAGCCCAGGAGTTTGAATCCAGCTGGGACAACATAGTGAGTCCCCATCTCAAATCAATCAATCAATCAATCATAATAATAGTAATAAAATTGCTGTCATTGTAGGGGTGGCAGTAATCCCTACTATATCGTTGCTGGCCTACTTAGCACTCAATGGCCCCATTCAAGGCCACCTAAACCAGGCTGTAGACTCAGAGGGTATCCACCAATGCCTACTCAGCAAGACCAAGGAAACCCTAAGTTGGCACCATCCCAACATGGTACCTCCCTTTCTTCTTGGCAGTCCCCAGCACTATTGGTGGGAGTTTTCACTCCCAGGAGGAGAATGTGATGGTGTCTGTAACTTCTCAATGCAGCGTGCATAGGCTTTGACTCAGAGCTCTCCCCATCAAGCCTACAGATGTGCTTTTACATGTATAGAAAGGTGAGTGTTCAGGAAACATACCTCAGCGCTGCTGAGAAGGGCAGCAGACTGGAACCACTCAGAGTGCTCAGAGACACTGTGATACAGCCACAAACGGGAAACCAAAGGAAGCCAGAAGTAAAAAAGTTGGGTCCATACATACTGAGGGGAATCAATCTCAGGCATATTTTTGAGTGAAAAAAGTAAAGTGCAGAACAAATGTGTGTAGTTGTTCCCATTAAGACACTGAGGATGGGGGCTCATACATCCATAGCATTTACACATATATGATACACATACAATAAACACACATACATATATACACACACACATACACATACACACACATGATACACACATACACACACTCACACATATACACATGTATACACACTCATATACACATGTGCGCACATGCATGTATACATGCATGCACACACGTGCACACACATACACATGTATATGCACATATACACGTACACACATATACCTATGCATAAATATACACACATGCACATATACATTTACACATGTATACACATTC
Organism: Carlito syrichta; assembly: GCF_000164805.1. Lineage (NCBI taxonomy): Eukaryota > Metazoa > Chordata > Mammalia > Primates > Tarsiidae > Carlito > Carlito syrichta. The sequence goes on along the minus strand of NW_007113343.1, from coordinate 1,235,624 downwards.
ACATACACACATTCATACATACAAACACACACACACACACACACACACACACACACACACACACACACCCCCACATAGAGATTCTAGGAAGGTCACACAAGAAAGGGTGCAATAACTGTCTCTAGGAAAGGGAACTGGAGGAATGGGAAAAAGAAGCTTCTTTCACACTATTTCCTTATCCTACTTGAATTATTTTTTATCGTGAGCATGCATTCTTTTAAAAAAAATTAATTTTTTTCCTGAAATAGATCCCCAAAATCTTTATTTATAAATATACTTATCAAATGAACACAGTAAGCCAGGATTATGAGGATCTGCAGTCTGTCTGTGCAGGGTTAATAAGAGTGTGGCCCTGAGTAGAGAAATGCATTCTGGGCAAGGGAATGGACAGGCAGAGAGTGCAGGGGTGTCAGGAGGAAGAGAAAGAGAGGGAAGAAAAGCCAGTAAGGACAAAAGAGAGTTGTTTCTTCTCAGTATGATATTGCTGGGACCTGGATTTACTCAACCTGGAGTATAACGTCCAACACACACGCTGCACACTCCACGAGGAACTGGGACGACAAATGCAGTCATGAGCACAACCCGGTAGCAATTCAGGCTCAGAAACATGTTTGATGAAGCAATGCTGGCAGTCCGTCATCAGCTACATGGACAAACCCAGAGCTCATCCAAGTTTTTGCTCAACTAGCACAGATTGTCACACCCCAGAGACCATCCTCTGTTTTGTTTTTTTTTTTTGAGTTGGAGTCTCACTCTGTCGCCCAGACTAGAGTGCGGCCACCGCAGCCTCGACCTGCTGGGCTCTGGCAATCCTTCCGCCTCAGCCTTCCAAGTAGCTGGAACTACAGGCGTGCACTACCACTCCTGGCTAATTTTTGATTATTGTAGAGATGAGGTCTCATCAAGTTGCCCAGGCAGGTCTCGAACCCGCAGGCTCAGGCAATACACTCACCTCAGCCTCCCAAAGGCGCAGGATTACAGGCTGAGCCACTGAGCCCGGCTCATTCTCTGCTTTATCAGTCATGCCTGCAACTGTATCAGGCAGAGTGACCCTTGACGTGCCTCAGCCGGCACAGCCATGGTGGGTGACTTCAGAAGTCAGGAATGTCTGATAGGTTTATCCAGGCCAAGGGGTAGCAGTCTTCTGTTCCCAGCATCACCCCGACACCCTGACACCCTCTCACCCTACCTCTCTGCCTACCCATTGTGCCTTGCTGAGAAAGCTCAGGAACCACATAACAGCTCGGCCCTTGAGTGTGACGGGGGCCTGGGCTACATACAGAAGAGGCCCTGCAGAGGCAAAGACGGGTAGGGGTCACACTCGGGAGGGAAAGGCGTGGGGTGAACCACTAGAGGCTCACAAAATACAGATGTATCCTTCTAAAAAGATAATGCAGGGCTTTCATGACTTCAGCTGGTGCGATTCCTGCTAGTCAGTAACAAGAGTCTATGAGTCACTCCTTGCAAGCATGCTTTTATGGCAATGATGTACAAATGCCTCCTGGTCTGTCATGGCTGTCTGCGGTTACTGTGCAAGTCCACGGAGGGTGGTAATAAGAACCCTGGACTGGACTGGAAGTCGGGAGTTCATTGTCAGTGGTTCCCCCAGGTCCTCTGTTTGAGTGTGGGGCCTTCTGTTCAAGCCTGACCCAGGAGGCCTTTCCACCCTCCAATCATTCTGCTCTCTTTGGCTCTCTCCCTTTCCCTACTCCCCTCACACCCCTCCTTTCTTATCACACAAGCAGCATGCTCTTCCCAGAATATATCTTTCTGTCTGTGTTCCCTCAAGCTGTTTTCTCAGCTGTACATGGCAAACTCCTACTCATCTGTCAAGCATCCCATCAAACCTCCTCTTTCAGGAAGCATTCCCAGACTATCCCCGCCACAGTCATTTGTTGTTCTAAGCTCCTGCACCTTGCTCATAGCACTTAAGATTTAGTGATAATAAAGGGTTAATGTTTACTGATCACTTAGCAGAATGTGGAGCAGCATTCTAAACACTTTCCCAAGAGTACTTTATTTAGCCCTCATAGTAACTCTGTGAAGATGATAATGCTATTATCCTCATTTTACAGAGAATACTGTGGAGGATCAGAGATATTAAGTAACTTGCCCAAGGCCACAGAGCTATTAAGTGGCTATTAAGTAGGCATGTTCCTGGCACACAGTAGCTACTCAATAATGAGTCACCTCACGAATGATTAAATAAGTAAATAAATACAGAAATGACTACATTTCTGTCTCCTCTGCAGAAAGCTCAAGTGAGAACCACTTTGTTTTCATTGTTTAAACCGTCCTCCCTATCTAATGCCTAGTAAGGCATAGAACACTGGAAACACGTGCTAATGAATAAATGAACAAAAGAATATAAGAGAAAACCAATAAGTAGGGCCCAAATCCCAGCAATGCCATTCACTGACTTCAGCTAGGCAGCTCCAGTATCCTGGGCCCTGTTTGTTGCCTGCCAAATGCAGAGATTGTACATAACATTCGCGTAAATCCCTTCTAGTGTTAAAGATTTGTATAAATCAATAACCAGAGTCCATGATTTTATGATTATGGCAATTCCCATTCCAAGTTATGAATGGCAGGGTCTTCTGCATTTCTTTGCTCAGCAACACAACTCAGTGGGATATGACATTTGAGGCAGGTATTACTTCAATGCAAAGCCAATGTCAAGAAAGAGTTAATTGGGCCTGAGCCTTGGTTCACCTTCATTCTTATCCAAGCAGAGTCACACCCAGGGAAAGAATTATTAAGTGCCTGGCAAAGTCCTCATAAATAATAATCAATAACAAACAATGATTCCAAGTTAGATTATGCAACGCCAGTGCCCCTGAGCCTGTGCTCCAGAGAACTTCCATGTTATTCTCCTTGCTTCGCTTCCCCCGTCTCCCCCTCAACCCCTGTCACCTCCTCCAGAGCCCTTCTTCTCCAAATAGATCCTGGTCCCCAACCTCTCACCACCATGCACATATAGGCACACACACACACTCACTCACTGATGACACAAATGCAGCAGCAAGGTGCTTAGCACATGGTAAGGGGCTGATATACGCTTGTGAAATGCTGATGCCCAGAGGGTGTTGAGATGTGTCCACATCAGTGCAAACATAGGAGTTCTGGCTGTATTTCATTTATTCCCACTCTACCTGTAGCCAACCAGGAGCTTGGCTTTTTGCCTGGTACCTGACACACCTGTGTTGTCATTAATGATCAGCCCTAAGTATGCTAATGTCTAACATTTCTCATTTGGCTAACACTCAGTGTAAACCATTACACCAAAGGATACCTAAACACAACGTGTGACCAAGACAGTGTCTGCTTGTGTTGGAAGGAAGGCAGGATCCTTGTTCTGTGTTTTGCTAGACTCACGACAAGGAACATAAGCACTGGCCCACAGAGCTAGTCAATAACCAACCATACTAAATCCAATATGAAGAGCACCTCTCTCATAACAGGAGTACAAATAAATAGTCCCTGTAAAGGACTTCTATTGTTTATCTGTCTCATGCTCCCAAGTCCTTGGAAACCTGTTCTCCTCTCACATCATTTGGTGTTAGATCACATTACGGGCCAATCGCAGTAGCCAGTTCCCCTGACTTCAGCCATAATGAATCCAGAGGTGGGCCAATCAGAATCCTTCCCTGAGATTTTTTTCAATATTGAACTGGAAGAGAAAGATTCTATCCTTTTGGGTCATGGAAAGATATGAACAAGAGGCAAGCGGCATGCAGAAAAATCTGTTTGCAAGAAGGCAGAATGGAGCCAACAGAGAGTAAACACCCAAACTATAGACAGAAGGAGAATGGACAGGAAAAACTCTGAGTGTGTCTGGACCTTCCTGTTTATATGAGTTAATGACTTCCTTGTTTTGTTTGGTTAGTTTGAGCTGGGTTTCTGAAAAGTACAGCTTAAGTCACCTAGCACAGTCACAGTTCATACTTACAATGTACCCATGAGTGTATCTTTCACACCTCAGCATCCAGGTGATTCTTATGAGACGGGTTATCACACATGGGAAATGTCTTTGTTCCTTCTCACAAGAAAGGCAAGAACAATCCTGGGCAAGAAGCACTCTTAGCACCCTAGTTAACGACATCTTTTTCTTTGTACCTCTGGTGCCACTGGTGGCCTGCCAATCACAAGATGTGAGGACTGTTCTGTTTCAAGCCATCAAAGCTTGTAAAATAGAGGCTGGCCAGACAGGCTAGGCAACCAGCTGGGGATGTTTTGGAGAAGAGCATCTTCACGATGGTCAGCCCTCCACTGCAGCCCTCTGCTGGCTGATTCCCTCTGACGATCTGCCTTTGCATCACCAAGAGGGTCTCTCATCAACCATAAAGTGTTGGGTGTATGGGGTACTGGTACTTCCCAATTAAAACCAGAGCCCTGAAAACCCTCTGTGAGAGAACAACCAAGACACATGACTTTAATGGAAACTTTTTAAAAAGAAAGCCACCATATACAATTACTGAAAAGGGTGATGCTCTGAAAGCTGCAAGCCTTCCCTTCTCTAACCCTAAAGAGCTGTCCAGTGAGCTATGAACCATGAAGTTACAACAGTGAGAAAAGGAGGCACTAGGCAGGAGTGGCACCCGGGACACTGGTCTCACCCCTTTCTCTCCCCTCTTCTGTGAGGCTGGAGCTTGGTAGGTCATGAGCAAGTGCTGCCTGGACGGCTAGTCTGCTCTGGGCTGAGGTGATTGGTCTCTTTCAGCCTGATGGAATGCTCTTCCTATGCCCCATAGTGTCAGTGTGCCCCAGGCTTGGAGGAGTTTGGCAGCTGTCTCTCCCTGGGCAGTGGAAAGCAGCCATATCCCACGGTGGACTCAACAGTTTCTCATCACCAAAACAAACACACAACAGTCCCGATTGCCATGGAGAGTTCAATCCTCTTGTCCTGGGATTGGCACCAAATGGAATTCCAAAGGCCCTAGCTGAACTACCTCCTGCGAGGTCTAAATACAGCTCATCAGATTTTAACCTAAACACACAGCCTGGACCAGTGCCCAGGGCTGACAGCCCCTAAGGGCCACCCAGGAAGCCAGCCAGGAAGTCCTGACTTCTAGTTGCCCACTTGGTAGTGGGCATTCAAAGATATCTGAGATGTGATGCGCTGGTGAGCCTAGGTTCATTGATGCTGTCAATGACCAAATGATGGCGGGGGTATGGGAGGTGGTGGGAATCAGTCTGTGCAGGGTTAAGGATGAGTGTGGTCCTGAGTAGAGAAATGCATTCTGGGCAAGGGAGTGGGCAGGTGGAGAGTGCAGGGGTGTCAGAGGAAGAGAAAGAGAGGGAAGAAAAGCCAGTCAGGACCAAAGACTTACTTCGTAGTCAATGAATTCAAAATCAGGGGATCTTTCTAAAAGCTTCACACCCAAAGGATTACTTTCTTTAATTACACCTCTCCATGGGATTTAAGGTTTAAGGCCTGGAATCAGACAGATCAAGGTTGCCCTCTAGTTGTGTGACCTTGGGCAAGACAATTGACTTCTCAGTTCCCGTGTCTCTAAAATGGTCCAAAAGACTATCATGGGTGTTCCATGAGATCATGGACATAAAGTGCCTAGCACATAGAAGCTGCTCAATAAACAGTAGCAACTAGCAGTAGTAGTGGTCGCAGTACTAGAACTAGGGATAATGTCAAGCATTTGCTTCACTCCTTCAAACTTGCCTTTGGTTTTTCACCCTTGGAGAGTTGCTGAGGCCACTACAATAAGACGGAAACATCCAACCAGGAAGAGCTGATGTGTATAGACAAAGGAAACCTTCACCTGAGCAAAACAATACGACACTCACACCCACATCTACTAAGAACCTTAGAATGGCAAAATAGCAAGGGTATCCTAACCTCCCAAATGCCAACCCAGATGCCCTGCAAAGGTGAGACATGCCAACACAGACGTGCCCCCTTACCTTGGTGTTCATGCACGACTTCCCACGCTTATATTCTTTGTGGGAGCCACGCTTGTCCAGTTTGTGCCACAGGGCTTTGGCTTTCCAGGTGGTCACCTTGGACTTGAGCTTGGAATAAAAATTTTTGTGGTCCAGAGGGTCGAGGTCCAAGAGTCGTGTGAGGATATTGAAAGCCTGGAGGGTACCTTTGCACGTGGAGGCCTGGACAAAGTTCTCAAAGATCTGTCCCGCCTGGGTCTGCTTCTTGTCCTCGTTTTCTCCCATGGTTCAGGAGCCGTGTGGAGCAGTGGTGTGGAGGGGGCTGAGGAGAACACCATGAAGTACCCAACAAATGTCGCACCTGCAAAAGTAGGTAGAGGTGGAGGTGAGCTTTGTAGACAGTGAGGGCAGGGTGGGGGATGGGTGCTGACAGGTAAAAATAAAATTCCTTTAATACACTAAAATATTAACCACAATACCTCTTGTTCAATATTAAACACAAAAACCCATTTATGGAAGATGTCAATCATGTCTTTTAACCTGGCAAAGTGACCTTGTAGCAATTTATCTTCTACTCCCCCAACCCCCTGCCAAAGAACCACAGGTTGTACAATGCTATATCCCAGCTGTATCAACAGTCCCTGATCGATCTTTCTTATGAAGCAGATGGTTCTGGAAATAGTGACTAGTAGAAAGAAAGAGAGAGAGAGAGAGAGAGAGAGAGAGAGAGAGAGAGAGAGAGAAAGAGAGAGGAAAAGAGAGAGAGAAACAGAAAGGCACATTCGATTTAGTGTGAAAATCTATCATTCTTGAGGTGCAAATCAGTTGACTAATATGAGTACAACCCAGCCATATTACATTAGTACACAGGCAGAAAAAAAAAGGAAAAGAAAAAAAAAACAACCCAAGCACAGTCCTGCTCTTTCGGTTTCATGACCATCCCACCTGTCCTTAGGTATCCAACTTTAAAGCCTTTCTTCATTCATTTCCAGAGGGCAGGTCTTTTCCCTATATGGATGACAATCAGCCACTTCTCAATACTTTCCTCTGTTTCTGGCATCTGCTGGCAATGCACTGTCTACTCCAGTCAGATACACAGAAAGTCAGAGAGAGCCATGTGGGCCTCCTCCCCTCATCATGCAGAAGGAGTCAGAGTTTTGTGAGCCAGGGTGTGAGCTCTTTGGAACAAGTGCTTGGGCTGATGGACAGGAAAAATGCGAAGGGTGCTCATTCACATCACAAAAATAGCTCTGCCTGGGTTTTGGCCATGGTCCATTCTTCTCTGTACCACTCTAACCTCAGGCATTTCTTAGGAAAGTCATTTAGGTTTCAAAGGAACAAAAACAAAGTCGAGCTTATTTTCCAAAGCACTAGCTATATTTCCAGAATCCAAAGCTAGAGCAAAAAGACAAGGGCAGAGGACCTGGGGCTGACCTAGCTGTCAGGAGGGGGGCCGTTCTATAAACCAGAAGGCACAGCAGACCGAGCTCCAGGGGCCTGGCAAGGGGAGGTCAGCAAACCTGCAGAGCATGGACCCTCGAGGCAGCTGCATACTCTCCAGACAGAAGCACTTATCATGGACACGGCTGGATGATGGGGTGGTTTTATAAAACTAAAAACAGAAGACGGTGTTTATCTCCTTCCTTAGTATCTTACTCATTCACGCAACAACAGTTATTGATGCCTTAATAAGAGCTGGGGATCACCTGATGTGCTGGAAACAGAGTCAGGGCTCATCTAGCAAGGAAGATAGATTCCACAACAGGCAAGCACATGTGGAATATGAACAGAGTGTCCAGGAGCCTAGGGGTGTTCACAGAGCCCAGGAGCCTAGAGGAGTCCAGAGAGGCCACAAGAAGAATATGTCAGGAAAGCTCCAATTTTAGGAACGAGATGAATTTTGCTAGAAGACTAGGGAGTAGACATTCCAGGCAGACGACACATCACATAGGGACGTGAGTCTGGAAAGAGCCAGTACAGTTGGGGAATGACAGCAAGTTCAACGGTGTCAGGAGTTCAGAATTGTGAGGAGGTATGGTGGGGATGTTCATGGTAGATTGTGGAGTGTGTCCCTTTCAGACCGAAGTGGGGGCCTGGCCTCTCAGTGGGCTGTGGGGGGTAGGAGATGCAGCAGCAGGGGGAGACAGGTCTTTGGGAAGATGAGATGGCAGAGGCAGGCTGGAGGAAGGGGCTGGAGGCCAGAGACAGCTGAGGGGCTGCCTAGGCAGCAATGAGGAGAGAAACTGGGAGAGAAGGGGAAAGAACAGCAGACGCAGATGAGCAGAAAGACCTGCTACCAGCAATAAGGAACAGCCTGTGGCAGGCAAGGTCTCCTGACACCCCGATCCTGGGTGGGTGGGTGGGCTGGGACTAGCAATACGCATGGGGCCCTGCCCTCCCTCCCTGCTTTCCCTGAGAGCTTCTGAGGGGCCTGGCCCTGTGCTAGGCTGAAGGGAGACTAGCACACATGCCTGTCTTCCACCTGGTCGGCTCCCACACCTCAGCCAGGCCCAGATTCTCTATGAGGCCTTGCCTGGCTGCCCTGGTCCACAGCATTCATGTTCAACACTCTGGGATAGCAGGCTCTGCGTCCTTCCTGGCGCGGTGAGCAAACCAGATGCTCTTGGGACTCTGTGAGTGTTCACTGTGCTCCCTTGGGCGTGACTCAAAACACACCTCCTACTCTCTCTCTACTTTCCCCACGTGCAATACTTGCTAACCAGAGAGCATAAACAGAAAGCAGAAGTCACTTGCTCTTCAGGGCACATTCACAGGTTAGGTCTTTATCTCTCTCTGGAAGCGCTTCTGGTCTGGCACTGAACAAAGGTTGCAGTGGCTGGTCGGCAAGGGCAAGGCTGCTTGAATCTACTGCTACCCTGCAGTCCTGTCCAAGGACAGGCAAGGCCGGGGGCTATGGGAGCCTGAGTCCTAAGCTCAACCAGACCTCTTGTTGCCCACATGGTCTTACTCAAGCCACGTTGGAGTCTCAGTTTCTTCTGTCACAACCTTGTAGGGCTGTGGTGAAGGGTTGGAAACATGGACAATGGCGGAGGACAGCTGTAGGAGGTACTTGGTAGATGCAGTAATACACGCTGCACCCACCACATGGGGCAGATGTATATTTTGGGGAACGCACCCATTTGAGAAATAGTTTTGTAAATCTCTTCACCGAGTTGCCAACTCTTTGTCTAAAATCAAAAGCTGTTTAGAGGTATTGAGGCCGACCTGACTCCCAGACATTAATTGACAAACCGGAAGAACCTGTCTCCTCTCCACCGCAATGGCCTCCCCTCCTCCCCCAAAAGAATGAACAACTTAATCTTAGGGCTCTGGCGGAGAAAAAGCCACAGGTGGTGCTGAGGGCTGGTGGGCGTGGGAGCTCCAGGAACTTGCCCTTATCTGGAGTGAGATAAGGGAGGTGGAGGGAGATGGCTCAGCAGGAGAAGATAAGGGCGGCTTGGACATGCACCCCAGCTGCCCGTACCAGGCTCAGACCTGCCTCCTAGGATCCAAGCAGTTCAGGCTCAACCTTTAAACGTGGCTTTCCAGTTTAAGTCCAAGACTTTAGAAATGACTCTAACCCCCATATCAGCTTTCCTCATGGGAAAACATCAGAAAATGTAGCAGGCAAACCTGGGTATGAATCTGGTCTCAAGCCCTTGTTAAGTTGTGTTACCCTGGGCAAGTAGTCTCACCTGTCTCAGCCTCAGTTTTCTCATCCGTAAACTGGGAATAATATAGTCTTCCCTTGGTATTCGTGGGAGATCGGGTCTAGGATGCCCCCACTTCCAGATATGAAAAGCCACGGATGCTCAAGTCCCTTCTATAAAATGATGTGGTATTTGCATATAACCTACCCATATCTTTCCATATACTTTAACTCATCTGTAGATCACTTATAAGACCTAATGCAATGTAATTGCTATGTAAATAGGTGTTCTACTGTATTATTTAGGGAATCATAACAAGAAAAATCTGCACGTGTTCAGCAGAGACACAACCATCTATTTTTTGTTCTGAATATTTTCAATTCATAGTTGGTTAGATCCATAGATGCAGAACCCACGGATACAAAGGGCCAGCTGTATCTGAATTCACTTCATAAGGATGGAAGGATTGAATGAGATCAGGTATGCAACGTGTTTAGCACCTGGTGGCTAAATGATAACCTCACTCATCACCATTCTTCAGCTATCCCAAATGTCATCAAACCAAAGGGACAGGAAAAAGGAACACAAATCATGACTACTGAGACTAGCTTTCCAGGTCAAGAAATTGCATACAGGTTAAGTATCCCTTGTCCAATATGCTTGGTACCAGAAGTGTTTCAGATGTTTGGGGGAATTTAGGATATTTGAATCAGACTTACCAGTTACATCCCAAATCCAAAAATCCAAAATTCTCCAGTGAGCATTTGCTTTAAGTATCATGTCAGCACTCAAAAAATTTTGGATTTGGGAGCATTTTGGATTTCAGATTAGGAATACCCAACCTGAGTATTCAATGACAAGGGCTTCCACTTAGAAGGTCCGAGTTCAAACTCACTTCCTAGTGTGTAGCCTTGGAAAAATCACTTAACTTCTGAGTTTTTGGTCCCCCAGAAGTTAATGGAGAGCCTCATACAGAGTGGTTTTGGTCATGAACTGAAATACATGGGACACAAAGCAGAGTTGGTAATGAAAGAACTGACCTAGCACTTAGGACACAGTGAGTCTGAGCTTCAAGCCTTTTCTTCCAGAGACCTGGGGTGTAATACCTTTGGTGACTATCCTTGCCCTCCCCAAAGAAGGTGGTTAAGGATTTTTTTTTTTTAACCAGAAACTCCTAAGTCACTAGCTCTTGTTAAAGTCTCCCATGTTAACTACCACCCAGCTGTTGCATTTTTGGAGTTTGATATGAAATAGAGAGAAAACCAACTAGCCAGAAATATGAAAGATTTCTGAGTCTTCTGGGAAGAAACAAGATGTGATGTTTTAGTTTCTAAGAATAGCCTTGAAGCAACTTGGTTTTTGCCAACTGGAGTCCCTTATATGTGGTTCTTCTGCTCCCCTGCCTATGTGACTTCATGAGTCACAAAGCAATTCCCTTTCCTTGCCTCTGGTGACTACAAATAAAAACTCACAGCTTCAGATCGCAGGCAAGAGAAGTAGTAATGGGCTCAGCTCACAAAACTGGAGAGACAAGCTCAAGGTTTGCACAGAGGCCCTGAGCGCCTGCCTGAATGAGGACTCCCTGCCTTCCACCTTCCCTGAGGCTCATCACACAAATGGTGTATCAAGCCATATGACCAGGCCACCGATAGATGTTGGGGCTCTATAAAACTTAAGGAGGAATGGGGAAGGACACCAAGTAGAAACTTCCCCCAAAGTAGCAGTTTGGTCCAGGAGAAAAGTTCATCCCTCAACTCCACCTGAGGTTCACAACTCCACCTGAGGTTTAGCACTGCATCAAGGTCAATGCAATCTAAAAAAAAACCCCTTGCCATTTCTACTGCCAAGCCGCCCCATTCAAACTTGCCATCTCCCAGAGCTATCTCCCCAAGAAGACCTGAGACAGGGCCCAGTTTCCCTGGCAATGAAATGGGATGTTCATCTTACACTCGCAGGGTGGTTAGAGAACTAAAATCTCTAGCTCTGAATCTCGCGCTCGGAAGACAGTCACGGCGACCTGAATCCAACACCAAAGATATGGCAGAAGCCAGTCAGGGACTAGACAGTGGGAAGCACCTCCCACACACTGCACCTCTGAAGAGCCCACTGTGGACAGGACCACCTGGCTCCCAGGTGGGGCCCGCAGAGAATCAGCTTTCCACCTGGCCCAGGAAGGCCTGGCTTTCCATGTAGCAGGGCACTAGGCAGCCAACTTGAATCACAAGAAGCAACTCAGGGTTGAGAAGGGGTAGAGAGGGCCACCTTGTCCTCCTGGCAATCTTCCAGCCAGGTCCCCAGCTTTCCCTTGGTCACGTCCACAAACAGAGAGTACACTGCCTTCGGGGGCTGCCTGTTCAACTCTTGCCTGCTCCGCCTGGAAGAGAGCCTCTGTGGATAAATTCTTCTTAGTCATTCCCCAGAGAGAGAATTCCTGTCCCTCCAAAGATTTCTCTCTTGTTCCTGGTTTTAGATTTGAGATTACTCACAGGAAGTCAAAGCCCCACTCCATGCCAGCTGAACCCCCACAGGCAGAGCCCTCTTCCACATACCATCTACAACCCTACTAGAAAAGACAATGAGAAAGCATCTAAGAGACTCACTGCGAAAGCCACCCAAGGTCCCAGCCACCCAAGGTCCCAGGGCCTAGACCATCCTCTGCCATCACAATGCCCCAAGGCAGGAAAACTGGGAAGAGCTCCCAGGACCCTGGTCGCCATGGCTTCTCCTCCACTGAGAGCTCAAGTTCCTTTGGTTCTTGCTCTTCCAGGCTCAGCCCTCTTTCCCACTGTCTTTCCATGGTGAGTGGACTTCACTGGTGGAGCTTGAAGCGGTCACACACATTCTTACCTCCTCACTTTCATCTGTTACCTCTTGCAGCCACTCCCAGTGCCAGGCCCTGAGATGACCTGCGAGGCAGTCCCCACCCTCCAGGGCCTCACTGCCTGGTGCCAGGAGACACCTGTATGCTGATCAGTCACAATGCTAGGAAGGGCAGGAGGAAGCCAGCGTCATCAGGGCCCTAAGCCTGGCCAGGCGCTTTCACCAGCATTAGCAAAACAAGTCTGTGTGGGCAGAGGGAGGGGTATGGCTTTTTTTCCTCTCGTTTTGTTCCTGATCTATAAGCAGCGAGGGAATTACCAAAAAAATAAAAATAAAAATAATTCCAGAACTTACCTATCACTCTTTTCTATAATGCAACTATAAGATTGCCAAATGTGGTCACTATTTTACATGTGTATATATGTTCATGTAGATGTGTATGTGTGTCTACATTTATGTATACATGTGTGATGTGTGTATATGTAGATGTATAATATATATCACACACATATAAACCTTTAAAAATTTTTCTGTAAGGATTTCTAGACAGTGCCCCACATCTTCACCTGTATCACCACTAAGCTTCTCCTCAAGGACCATCTAGGAGAAGCAAAGCCTTTGAGGTGGGTAAAGGTCTGGCCTAGGCATGAGGAGACCTGGGTCCGAGCTCTAAGCCACCCCTCCCACAGCCTGCGAGAGGACACTGAGTGCTGGCACTCACAGTGTGCTGGACCCTGTGCCAGCCCTTTATCCCATTCAAACATTATCCCATTCAACCATCCTTGTTTGATAGGAGAGAAGACAGCTTTATGGGGTAACTTCCTCAGTGTTATCAGGTAGCTGGCGGAGACGCTGTGCAACGAACCCTGTTCAGTTCCACTTCAAAATCCATGCTCGCAGGCACCCATCGATAAGAGCCATGTATACAGAAATAATCCAGCCTTCCCTTCCTGAAGCTGTTCTGTAAATTAAGTCAGTTAAGTTCCAGAGTCTTCCAAGGTCTTCTGGGCTTGGAGAGTCTACAAGTATCAACACAGGGCATGGTTTTGTAAGTTATGGTGCAACCAAACAATGAAGTATTAGGCGGTCTTTTAAAAATAATATTTATAGAGACATTTAATCCACAGGGAAATGCTTATGCCGCAATGAGTGAAAAAAGCTGGCTACAAATCCAGGCACTCAGCAGGATTTCAACTCCATAAAATAATGTCTACAGGAGACATGAGCCAAATATGAACATATGTGTGTGTATGTATGTATGTGTATGATCTCATTTCAGATGATTTTCATTATCCTTTTATATTATACTTTCTTGTAGCTACCAAATTTTTTACCAGGAGCATGTACAGTCACTTTCATAACCCCTGCTTATAGACACATTCCAAGGCCAGGAGTCTTCTCTCCCTGACAGTCAGTCTTGACGACAGGAGATGGGCTTCTCATCTCTTTTGGGGGCCTGACAAGTGCTTGGTGCCAGATAGGGCTCAGCATCTGGGACCCCGTAAGGCTCCATAACACTAGCAGCAGTGTGACCTTTCTTCAGAAAAGAAAGGGTCATTCTGCATGAGGCCCTGACATGGTGCTAACTTAATGAATGGCTCAAATTCTGACAGCTCAGGGATAAGTCCCCCGACGTTGTGTTCCTCCCAGTGGCTCTACTTCGGGACCATAGGCCCTGAGTCCAGCGTGACAGGCCCCTTCCAGGGAGTCGTGCCCTCTCACCCACACTCCAGTGTGGGATCGGGAAGACAGTGCCTTTGACCCAGATCTCAGCTGTGCCTGCAGGACCCTGTGCTAGTGAAATCCCTCTTGCCTCCTATCCAGAAGGAAACTTGTGTATCTGGTTGGCAAAATAACGCACAACTCAACACAGAGCTCATCTTACTGACAAAAGCTTAGCAGACTCTTCAGCAGGTGACCTGAATCATCTTCATTGTACATCGGTGCCCAGGATAACTGTGAACTACAAATTCCTATATCCAGGAGGCCAGCCTGTCCCAAAACTAATAGTAGGAGGTACTCATGGTAAGCAAATTCGAAAAAGAAATTAGAGACAGAAAGTAGAATGTTCGTTAGCAGGGAATGGGGAGTTATTGTCTAATGGGTGCAGAGTTTTCATCTGGGAAGATGAAAAAGTTCTGTGGATGGATGGTAGTGATGGTTGTGCAGCAATGTGAGCATACATAATACCATTGAATTGTACACTTAAACATGGTTAGAATGGTAAGTTTTATGTTATGTATATCTTACCACAAAAGCAGTAATAGAATGCATACGAAACAAAATTACCACCACCTAAGGGTGGGAGCTGCCCAAAGCTATAATATAGAATTTGTGATCTAATGAACAGTCAAGCTAGTTTTCTAAAATATTTTTGAATTAAAATATAATAAGAAAAATATATCACTAGGCTGATGAAAGAATCTTGCTGCTTTTTAATTTGGTTCAATGAAATACATTTTATTTTTTTGAGTCAGAATCTCACTCTGTTGCCCAGGCTGTAGTGCAGTGGCACGCTCACGGCCACCGTAGCCTCGGCCTGTTGGACACAGTCAATCCTTCTGCCTCAGCCTTCCAAGCAGCTGAAACTACAGGCACGGGCTACCATGCCAGGCTTATTTTTTTGATTTATTGTAGAAATGAGGTCTCGCCAAGTTGCCCAGGTTGGTCTCGAACCCCTGAGCTCACACAATCCTCTCACCTTAACCTCCCTGTGCTGGGATTACAGGCTTGAGCCACCACGCCCGGCCTCAAATAAATAATTTTTAACTTAAAAAAAGTCAGCCAGTCATGGTGGCTCAGTCTGTAATCCCAGCACTTTGGGAGCCTGAGGTGAGAGTATTGCCTGAGCCCATGAGTTCGAGACCAGCCTGGGCAACATAGTGAGACCTCGTCTCTACAATAAATCACAAAAACTAGCCAGGCGTGGTAGCATGTCTGTAGTTCCAGCTACTTGGAAGGCTGAGATGGAAGGATTATCTAAGCCCAGCAGGTCGAGGCTGTGGTAGTCGTGAGCATGACACTGCACTCCAGCCTGGGAAACAAAGTGAGACTCCGACTCAAAAAAAAAAAAAAAGTCATCTGGGCTTCTCTTATTCACCCTTCCAAATCTCATTTGACCCCAGGAAGCCCACTAAAATCTCAGCCCTGCCAGAGTCACAGTTTTTTAGTGTCTTATTCTGCCTTCTCCAGGCTCTCATCGCCACCACACCCCTCCTCCTCCACTCCACACACGTGAAATCTCCTTCAACACCCAGGGAAGGTCAGGCTCCCAGGACCTACCATACATCGCCCCAGCTGGGGGAAACACTTCAACCCTGTGCTCCAGTGGTTCCTGTATGGGGTTGCTAGCAGACTGAGCTTCCTTGAAAGCAAGAAGCATTCTTCCCTGTGGTAAGCAGATTCTCTAGAAACTCTGTGAGGACACGGCCAGATCAGTGCTCATCTGTTGGACATGCCAACAGGCTCAAATAAATGCAAACAACGACTGTGTAATTGGACGAGACCTCAGTCCCTCAAAGACAAGGATGAGCATTTTTTTTACCGTCTAAAGTCAATTTCAAGGACATAGGCTATGAATCCTTTGGCTGCCTTAGGAGAATCTTGTGGTAATGCGATGAGGTATCCCCATTTAAAAAGACAATGTCAGATATTATAGCTACTGTCCTCAAGTAGGACACGTGGATGTGAGCAACTCCTCACCCAGCTCATTCCTAAACCCCCTTCCAGGTTCCTCTCCCCTCTCTTCACCTCCCTGATCCTAGTCCTTTCCCAAAAGGAGCTGAACCCTTCCCTCAGGGTTCCCACAACACCCTGTCCTTTGATTACATTAAGTTATTCTATGTTGAAATTAATTTCTTCCTACCCTGTTCTCAGTTCCTAGCACAAGGCCCTCTCTGTATAGTATGTGCTGAAGGAATGAATGAAGTTTCAATCTTTAGAAACATCATAATTGTTGACATTGAATGAGCATCCAGGAAGTCTCTAAAGTATACGTATTACAGTAGTTAATCACAGTAACAGATCAAAGCTTTGTTAGATACTATTTTATCCCCATTTTTCAAAGAATTAGAGAGGTTAGCAACTTGCTCAAGGTCAAGCAGCCAAAAGTGGTGAACCTGTGGTTCAAGTCCCCACAGCCAGAATTCAGAGGCACATCCTCGACCATCATAACCTCATTGCTCCCACACAAAATAGAAGGAGCCAGTGGCATACAACTACTACTGTCTTGTATACCAAATCTGGACAAGGTCTCTGGTCTAGACCTCTGATTCATGATGTTCTGTTACCCTTCTTTGGCCAGATTCCATAATGCTAGGATCTGTAGATCAAATGAGAACAGCGCCAAGTAGGCCAATGAAAACTCAGCTGAGAGGTGACTTTCAAGCCTTGGTGGGCATGGCAGAGACAGGCTGGCTGACCACCAGCCTAATTGCTCCTCCCTCCTGAGTCCTGGCTTACAGCTGTGAGCCCAGGTGACCAGGTTCCGGGTCATGGAATGTGAGCAGGAGAGGGGTCCACCACTTCTAGGACTGACCCACGCAAACCTCCTGCAGTGATCCTCTGTGCTGTTTCTACTTCTACCAGAGCTCAGCAGCCTTGGAAACCATGAGTTGAAGATGACAGAGCCACAAGAAGGAAGGAATCAGGTCCCCTAGATGCTCACTTGGAGGAAAGCCCGCCAGGACCAGAATGGATGCTTTGGATTTTCCATATGTGAGAAATAAACGTGTAGCATGTGAAGTCACTGAGAACTGGAGATTCGTCTGCTGGACAGGAAGCATCACCCTAAGTAATACAGTAGGGACTAGTAGTGGGTATGCGGAATTTGGCCTGTGTCCGAAGGCATTTCCTCCCACTAAAAAGGTTGACCACCTGGGAATTAACATCCGACTTACACCATCCCTGTCATAGACCGGCTTCCAACAACAACCAGGTCTGTCATTTTACATCTTACCTCCCATGAGCACATCAATGTCCTGGAAAAGCTGCTTGAGCCCCAGAAATAAACCCACCCACCCCCTGCTTAGGCATGTTCACATACACACACTGTCTGAAAAAAAAATTCTTTCCCTATTTGAAAATGGCATAAGACGAGGAGACTAGAACAGATAAGTTAGTTCATTTCCTTGTCTTCAAAAACATCCCCAGGCACTTAGCTCCTGAGTCCCTGGAAGCCAATGCGATGTGGTGGAAAGAACACAGACTTCTGAGTCACTAAGCACTCCCTTGAGCAAGTCATAAACAACACAGAGTTCCTGTGACCATTAAAGGAAGATGTCTCTCACAGCGTCAGGCTCACAGATGTGCTCAGGTTCCCGGCGTCCTGCATGGGGTAACTCCAGCCTCTCAGGTTCTGGGAAGCCCAAGCCAAACCAAGGCAGAAGTGTGTGCATTTTCACAGAGAGGGTGAAGGCATCACATTCTCCTCTTAACCAATGCCATGAAGGCAGGACAGCTAAAAGCTTACATTCCACTGAGTCTTTCCACCTAGCATCCCCCTAAAGTCACTCAGGCGAACCTTTGCACCTGGATGGCATTACATCTCCTGACTTGCTGAAATGAGGCCTCAAGGGGCTTGAATCCTAGTAATTAGTCTGGAAGATAGAGAGGAATTCTGGGAAGAGGCATCAAAGTCATGGCCAAGTGAACTTGAAATGGATTTCTTGCTGACACCTGCAAACTCCCTGGTGGGCAGAGAGTCCAGGATGACCCACCCAGAGCAGCTCATCACCCAGCTATATCTGGGGAGTCTGTCCACCAAAAGTTCCTCCATTTTGAAAAATTGTGACACTTGGCTGAATTTTTAACCCCTTCCCCCAAAGGGTTTATTGCCTTCCCAAAAAGTTTAGGGTTTTTTCCTCCTGATTTATGAATTTATCAATATAAAGTCATTCCCCAAAATATGCATAAATCTAACCACAGTTAGATCTATATTTGCTTTTACTGGAGAAAATAGCACTCTTCTTCCCTTCACACCCTCGGTTCCCAAAAGAATAGCCTAGCCTCGCAACGTGCACGTCTCACCTCCCACTTGCCCATCAATCCAACACAGTCTGGTTTCCACTCACGCACACGCCACCCCACACATCATACCCAACGTCACCACCGACTCTGTTGCTAAATCTACATCGCCACGTATGGGCCTCTCTCTTGCTCATGGTCCCTCCCCATTTCCGCCTCTTGGAGACCACTCTCTCTCTCCCTGTCCCTGAAAGCGAAGGTTCTGATCTACCTGCTCATCTCTCTCGAGGACCTTACCACCCCTGCAGTTGAAGCAGGATCTCTGTCCCGGTGACTCATGGAGCCGCACCTCCACCATGCGTCTCCCTGCTGCATTCCAGGCCTGTGTGTCAACTGCCAGTCTGACATGTCCCCCTTGCTCTCTTACAGAGCCTGTGCATGGGGCCCATTCACCTTTCACCCCCACCTGTTCTGTCTCCTGCAGCCCCAGCCTCAGTACACAGCACCCTTGGCACCTAGACTTTACAGCCAAATCCTTGGAGTTGACTTTCTCTGTCCCCTTTCCCTCTCCTCACAGAGCCAGCAGGTCACCAAGTCCTGCCTCCTCGACAGCCGCTCCCATTGCTTTCCATCCTTCCTCAGAGATTCAGGTCGCCAAGTTCCTGCTCTCACCTGGAACTCTCAAAATATCACCGATGCTTTTCCTGCCTCCATAACTACCTCCTTCTCATCTTCCAGTCCTCAAATTGCAGCCCAAGAGAACTTTCTATCAAAAAAGGCACACTTTGGGAGGCTGAGGTGAGAGGATTGCCTGAGCCCATGGGTTCAAGACCAGCCCGGGCAACTGGATGAGACCTCATCTCTACAATAAACTGAAAAAAAAAAAATTAGCCAGGCATGGTGGCATGTGCCTATAGTTCTAGCTACTTGGAAGGCTGATGCGGAAGGATCACCTGAGCCCAGTAGGCCGAGGCTGCGGAAGCCGTGAGCATGCCACTGCACTCCAGCCTGGGTGACAGAGTGAGACTCTGACTCAAAAAAAAAAAAAGCACAGTTGGTCAGGTTTCATTCCTGTAGAAAATCCTGACAACATGCAGGGTGAAGTCCAAGCAACTCAGTAGAGGAACAAAAACCACCATCATGAGCTCCCCCTGCCTGCCCCTCCTCTCTCTCTCATCACTTCCTGGAGCCCTCATACTTCAGACTTAGGGACCATCAGCAGCTCCCTGAGAACTGCACTCCTTCACACTTCCTCCCCTGTGCCTGTGTGCTGGTCCCTCTGTCTGGAGTCCCCACCCAGACTCAATTCATTCTGTGAAAACTCAGCTGTCTCTAGAGCGGAAACATCAAAGGCAGAAGAATGTCATTGGTCCCAACTTGGACTCTGGAGTCGGGTAGACGGGTTATAAACCCTAACCCATCGCTTACTAGGTGTGTGAGCCTGGATGGGTTGCCTAATCTCTTTGAACCTCAGTTTCTTCATCCATAAAATGGGGATAATAACAATCTGGACCCACTGGGTTACTTGAGGATGAAACACAATGATGGCTCCCTGGGCAGTACCCTTAGCTGCATTGTTCTCCCTTGAAGCCTTACCCTGCCCTTCCCTCACCCTTTCCCCATACTGTACTCTGTGGAGGTTTGTATTCTGGGCCTCTGGCAAAGTAGATGCCCAATAACCACTGCTGGGTGATACCATCAAACCAAGAACATCACACAACATTCAGGATATGTAGTGGTTTGGATTGTGACTGTCCTTTGCCTACAACACTGCTACCAGGCCTGGTCAGCCCTGACCTGAATTACAGAATGGGCCTCCCTAACTGATCCCCACCTTCTGTCTCCCACTTCCCATCTCTTTGGCTTCACTTCACCCTGTTCATGCAGCCCTGGGCGCTCCTCCACCAACCCTAGCACAGGTACAAATTCTTTTGCCAGTCTCATCAGGTTCCCCACCACCATCACGCAGCCCCCTCTTCCCTGTTAGGTTCAATTCCCAAAGGCCTTTGGGCTCGCCCTTTGGCTGCCCTGGGGAAACCTGGCCCCTTCTGCACTTACATCAAGTCTCTGCCTTATTTCTCTCACCCCTGCTAAAACCTGCCTTGTCCTTTTAAGCAGTCGGCTCTGCAATATTGACTAAAGACCTACTATGATCTCTGGTGCCCACAGGAGCTTCATAGTGTCTTCAGGGAATACTATTCAAATCAACAATTATTGGCAAGCATTGCAGCAGAGAGGGATACCAAGATGTGTGGACACAGAGTCGGGAGCTGGAGTGACTGCACACCCGAGGGAAGCTCCCAGAGAAGGTGGCACCAGGGTTGGATCTTAAGGAACGAGCTGGAGTGTTCAGGTACAAAGGCCACCTCTTACCCACCTTCTTCTCTCATGCATTCTTCAAACTCCTGGAATCTATGCCAGAGGTCACCAGACCTGGCTTTCCAGAAGGTCCAGCAGGAA
>NW_007113343.1:1213511-1214054 GCF_000164805.1 Carlito syrichta | reverse complement strand
AAAATCATGAACTTCACAGCAACCTGGATGGACTTAGAGTCTATAATACTGAGTGATGTAACACAGAAACAAAGAACTGAGTATCACATGTTCTCACTCATAAGTGGACCCTAAACAATTATCATAATATTATAAGCAAAGGATTGGTAGTAGTGGGACTCTGCTGAGGGGTGGGGGGCGCAACACCTCATCAACAACGGTACCTGCATAATGAACATTTGTATGCTCACTCCCGAATCGTACCCCATATCTTTAAAACTTAAAAAAAAAAAAAAAAGAATGTGTTTGTTGAATGAATGTTTACCAGTAAAAATCTAGCTCAGGAGGGATGGATCTGCTTCCACTGTATCACCTTTAGCATTCACGTAAAAGACTTCTAATTTTTTTTTTCCTTTTTAAATTTTTATTTTAAAATTGTGGGGTACAATTCAGGGCTAGGTGTACAAATAGTCACCGTGCAGTTACCCTTATTGATGAAGTGTGCCATCCCCTTCCCTAGGCAGATATCGACTACTGTCAATCCCACCTCCCCACCCCCCCCAC
>NW_007113343.1:1194952-1213223 GCF_000164805.1 Carlito syrichta | reverse complement strand
TTTTTTATCCAGTCCTCTTTTGATAGGCAGCACGGTTGGTTCCATGTTCTTGCTATTGTAAACAATGCGGCAATAAACATATGTGTGCAGGCATCTTTTTCATAGAGTGACCTGAGTTCTTCCAACTTCTAATTTTTTCATTGGAATTATGGTCCTTCAATTTCAAAATTCATTTCCTGATATATACTTACAGAGACTTTGTTATTTATATTGTCATTAATTATTGATATTAGTAACAATGTATCAACACCTTCCTGGATCTCAGCAGCTTGCTTCCCTCTGAGAACATCTTGGGACCAGGGTCCACCCAGTTGGCAGCCCAGTTGGCCACGACCCTCGCCCCCATCTCTACATAAGGGCCTGTAAGCTGCTTTCAGGCTTTATGAGCAGATATGCACACAGATATGGACAGGTGAGCCTTGCCTGAGTCAGAAACAACTAATGGACTGCTCAAAGTCTACTGACATGTTGATACACTTGGGATGCCAGGATCTATGATTCAAACATAAAATCCTCTATGCTGCAGAGAGGTAGTATGACAAGGCAAGGATACATGTCAAAAGGTTCTTGGGAGACGTGTCCAAGAATGGGACATCCAGCCAGTTGGAATGGGCTGGGCAAGTGGAGGTGGCCAGCAAAGCAACTCCACCTACTTTCACCAGGACCAGCATTCCCAGTGGTTTGTCATTGCTACTGATGTTTGCTTAAAGCTCAGAAAACAAGACTTTCAGTGGATCAAAGATCGTCTGGCCCTTCCTCCAGGCCCCAGCTTAGGAGATCTCTTTATCAGGCAACCCCTTTGCTCCAAAAAGCAAAGCAATCTTTTCTGAAATGCACGCTGGGTCCTAGATAGCACGCAGGTACCTCAGACTGAAGTCTGTTTGCTTCCATTCTGCTTCAGCTGGAAAAATGGAAGGATTTTCTGCTGGTTATTCATTCAACAGAAACTGATTACTGTGTGTCAGGCAATGTGCTAAATGAACCCAGCCTAACAGGTCTTAGGTACAATCTCAGGAGGGTGACAGGACTGAAACTGACAGGGTGAGATAGCTCTGAGAAAGGATCTCCTCTCTTCCCAGGACGCAGCTGAGAGGAGCTCTCTGCCCATGGAAATACATTGCTGTCAGGAGGCATTGCAGACATCCGAGAAGTGAGAGTCTTATCCTGCTCCCTTACTGTGCAGAGGAACTGAAGGCTCCTGAGAACTTTTCCCCAAAGGTCTATAAAGTCAATTAAGGTCCCACATGGTAAATAGAGAAACATCTCTCTGATAAGACAGGACAGGCCCAGTCTCAAATACACTCAACTACTGTACTGGCTTTTGAGGAGCTTATGGCTTGACACGTTGTACTTCAGCTTCCTGGACTGGGTGCAGGAGTGTTGGAGTTTGAAAGCTCTCTGACATTTGCCTACTTGCTATGGGTCCTGAGGCTGGCAGCTAAGAGCCGGGTAGACCTGTGTGGGAGGATGGCTACAGTCTCAGGGGAGAAGGCCACCTCCCCAGGCAGCAATCAGAAGCTACGATCCTGGGAGCTCAGGGTTAAGTGCTCCAGGATTCAGCAGGGGCCTTGACTATTCAGCGGGTCAAAAGACCCCTTGCTGGCCCCACATGTCACCATCCAGCGGCCCCAGGAGAGAGGAGCACTGAAGGTAGAGCCAAGCCAGTGAATTTTCCACAGGGGTTGGGAGACAAGCTTCCACAATCCCGATGCCATAATTTTGTGTTGGCCGAATAAAGATGCTGGACTCTTTCCTTGGTATTTGGGCACATGTTCACTAAAATAAGCAGCAACTGTTCCAGAAAAGATATTCTCTTTCCGCATAAAGATATAAAACCCAGGGGTTACAAATAGAGACTGTTGATACAAGAAGCTTTTGACTCCAAATCACTCTTTGGTATATTGGTTCACTCATCTCCACAGAGGAAAATTCAGGCTCAGAGTTCAGTTTTTGAAACTTATTTCCTGGGGCGGACCTCCGCAAGGTATTCACTAAAGTGGGGGGGGGGGGGTTGTGTGTCACAGCCACACCCAGGGGACAAGAGTTCCTAGAGGCTTTCTCTTTTCACCAGTCTTCCTTCCACTCTAATGATTTGATAGTCTCAAAAATTCTGGCTCACCCTCATGACAAACAATCTGCTTCCTGGATACTTTTGCCTTGCAAATGTCACCCTTGAAGACAGCTATATATTTTTATTGGTCTTTATTTTTAAGTAGCTTTCTCACCCCACACCCCCAGCTCCTGCAGAATTACTGTGTGGCCCTGTCTGGAATGCAGAACAGTCCCTGGAGAGACAGTCTGCACACGAACTCACAAGGGTGTTTGCTATCAGCTTATTTGGCAAGAGGAATCTGAGACATTTTAAATATGAGCTATTGCCGTGGCCTGTCCCACCCATTCCCTTTGCCCCCTCAGTAATCACCTCCATTGGTGCGTGAGGCACAAAACACAGAAAATAGCCCCAAACTGCAGACCCTCACAAGTTCCTTTCTCTATAGAGAAAGGTACTTCAGAAGCCTGGAAAATTCAGACCTGGAGAAGCTTTGCTGATCTCTCTACTGACGTTTCTTTCAATGAATGTTGCATAGCAGCAAGTGTTTTGCAAAGCCCTTGAGAGTCTGATTCCAAACGCTCTTCCTTCTCCCCCAGCTTCTCTCTCAACTGAATGTTCTACTCCTTGTAAGAAGAAAACAGGCAGGCAACTCCTCCTCATTTCCAAATACTGGATCAGGCCCTTCCACACCACCACACAGTTCCCTTGGAAAGCCCTCCATCTGGCAACCTCCTATTCATCCTTCAATACCCAACTCCCACAGCACCTCCTTGGTGCAGTCTTTCCTGTGGGCTGTTTTCTTCTCAGTGCTTCTAGAGCACATAAAGGTGTGGCTCTCTATAACAATGCATAGATGGCTATGACCATACACATCTGTCCCACCACCAGTCCAGGCCCTGAGATCCTAGGAGTAAAGGGATGAGGTCTTATTCACCTTGCATCTCAAGAAGCAATCCCAGGGCCTGGCACTTGAAAGACCCATATTAAATGCTTGGTGCCTCAATCAATGCCTGGCCTCTTTCACTCCAGCCCTCCCTCCCTACTTCCCTGTGCAGAGATGCCTTGTGAAATATAGAAGCAAAAAGGGCTTTGGAGCCAGACACCCTGTGTTTGAGCCCTGGCCCTTGTGGGACATGGACAAGTTATTTAACCTGCATCTGCCTTGGTTTTCTTTTTAATACAACAAAGAGTCATGCCCACCTTTCAGAGGGCTGTTGTGAGAAGCAAACAGGGTAACATATGCAAACCCAGTGCTGGCCCAACTGAGAGCTCGAGATGCATTTCCTCAAGCTCAGTAGAACGTGCTGGGCCAAATGGAGTCCTGTAGAAAGAGTGAGTGGCTTCCACCCTGGTTCACATGCCATCAACATAGCAATGGGGTAGCCAGCCTCTATCCAAAGAGCCCCTCTCAGAGCAAGGGACAGTGCAGGCTGCACCCAATCCCTGGGGTCCTCAGAACAAGGCCTACTTAGCAACATAGCTCATGTGATTTCTATCTGAGTAGCAAACCCACAAGAGACTACCACTGCTGAGCCTGGGTGAGTCTCAGAGCCTTCATTTCCTGCTTCAGATTAATCTTTCACCCCAAGACTCACCATAAAACAGAATAATGCTGACCACAGTGTTTGGTCACTAAGTGCAAGTCAAACAGCCTCACTTGAGAAGACTCAATCTCTCCGTGCTATTGTGCCCTAGTTTTATTAGGCCTTCACAAACAACAAGGTGGGAATAGCAGGGGCCCTGCTAACACATTTGACATTCAAGTTCAGGGTCAAAGAGAGAAGAGGGAAGTGTGGTGGCTGAACCCACATGAGGAGGCAATGTGGCACTGGGGAACGAGCCATTTACTGGGAACCAGGAGACTTGACCTCATTTCTACCACTGGCTGGCCTTGTGGGTTTCAGTCACATCTCTGGACCTCAGTTTCTTTACTCATACATGGGAGAACTCGACTGGATGATCTGTAAGTTGTTTCCAGCTTTAATTCTCCACACTTGTAAGCCTTAGAGACAAATCTGCCTTCCCCAGCCCTCGCCTTCTGATGCTGGCCATCTGTCTGAAACAGCTCTCATCTCTTACTGAGTACCCTTCTATCAATGCCTCGGCTTTTATGTCTCCAGAGTGTCTGGTCACCCCTGACCACGAAGCTTGGCTGAAATTAGGGTCATTTCTTAAGAACATATTTACTGCCCTCTGGTCAAACAACCCAATAGAGTCCAGGTAGCCTGGGGCATCAAGAACTTAAATATCCCAACTACCTCTAAACCCATGTCCCCCTCAGATCAACCAACTTTCACTCCTTAGGCCTCCAACACGCTCAACAAGTTAGACTTTCTTCCCATGCTGCTTGGCAGGAGACTAGGGCAGCAACAGGCAGCTCTTATCTGTGTTCTGGCATATCTCGGGGTGGGGCAGGGGAGAGGTGGCAAAGCTACAAAGGCCAGGAAGAAAGTGCTGACAGAAGCAAGCTCTGGCTGCACGAGGAGGAAATGACCTGGAGAAGATGGTGCTCAGCACAAGAACAAACAGAGGGGGCATCGAGGGCCAAAGACATCTAGAAGACTCCTTTAAGATGCCACCAACCCTCCATCCCTCTCTTACCTCAATAAGAAGTCCAAGGGCCACTCAGCTAGGTCGTGGATGAAACATCAACACTAGAACATGGGTCTTTTGGCCCAGACCCAGTCTTTTCCCACTCTACTCTATTGACCTCAAGAGTCTAATGAGGCCAGCTGGATCCCCTGCAGATGCTGAGAAACATGACCCAAGTGTCACTTAGGGAAAGAGCAGACCCAGCAGATGCTTTGATAAGTGCCTCCACGATTCCATGCATTCCTCCCCAACCGGACATGGTTTTCTTGTTCTTTCTTGCCACAAAACCTGGGGAAGTTTAAAGGTCAGTGAGAAGGGAAAGGTGGGCCTCCCTTGCCCTACAGAACCCTGAATATCTATGATAATCCACAACTGTCCCTCTTCCTCAGTCTAGAGAAGGTTGGGGGTGGGGAGAAGGGTGGAAGGAGGAGAAGATCAAATTAACTCACTGGAAGCCTGACCTGTTTAGGCCATAGGTATTATTCGTGGGCAATTAGATGGGTCATCTGAAGGTTTGTGGCAACAAACAATAACATCTGCTCGGTCAGGCACCTTTCAACGATCAACATTTAACAGAGCATCTCAGCATCAAGAGAAGGAAGCTCCGAGTAAAAAATTCAAGGAATTAATTATTCACGGTAAGCGTGACCTAGTTCCCAGCAGTGAGGCTGGGTAAGAAGAGCACTCACCAGTTCCTCATTGTGGCAAGAAACGTAAACACTTCACGTAGTGTTCTCTTTGCTGCCAAGAAGGGTTCATTTATGGTAAAGAGTGGTCAAAAGAAAAAGCCAAAGTTCCCTCATTCAACAAGTGTTTACTGAGTTCCTCTTACATCCCAGCCCCTCCAGGGATTCCATATGGTTGGACAATGGGGGAGGAGGAGGGCGGTCAAGGAATTTAGCAACAGGAGGCCCGGGCTGGGTCCCAGCTCAGCCCTTAGTCAGCTGTATTACCTTGGGCAGGTTACAGCCTGTCTGAGGCCAAGTTCTCATCTGTAAAACGGGAGTAAGTCCACCTGCCCGAACAAAAAGATGAAATGAACTTTATAAAATGCAAAGTGCAATATAAATACGAGGTATAAGTAATAAGGATATAACCTGACACATTTTCCCTGCCCGAGAGAAGTATATAATCTGGTCATGTTTTGGAAAATAATCTGAGGTACCTATTTCACAAGTATCACATTCCCTGTAATTTGGGGAAATTGTATGTTTCTACCTGCCAATGGAGGTGGAGCCAGTGGTCAGGCTCTGTCTCCCAGTCCAAGAAGGGGTGGAGTCAACCAGAAGATTAGCCAGGACCCACCTGGCCCTGGGTCAAGCCTTGACTGAATCAATGAGCCCCAGATTCCATGAGAGGAAAGAAACAACAGGACACATGTTCTCTTCCTGGGTTCTTTGAGCCTCCCCTGAAACTGTCCAATGTATTCCATTTTTGCTTAAGCACATTCAAGCTTGGTTCCTGTGCTTGAAACCAAGAGTTCAACTAACAACAGCACTGAACAAATGGCTGCCATATCACCACCGAATCCCACCCAGGAAGAAAAGCTGCTGCACACTCTTGGTGGGACCCAGGTGGCTGGGGGGGAAGCAAACACACACAGGGAGATGTCTCTACAGACTGAAGTGAGAGGAGGGGCCACTGCCAGCCCCAGACCAATGCCCTTCCTGGGAGAGGAAGGTGCTGAGGCCAAGAGCGAGCAGCTCAGGCCTGCAGTTCCTGGAGGAGAACCCAGCCTCAGACCCGGGCCCCTGGCCATGCACATTTAGAAAGGAGGAGAGAAAAAAGGAAGCTGGAGTGGGTTTTCATTTACCTCCGAGTGGTGCAGAAAAAGCCCAGATGGCTATTTAAAACTATTCTTTTAAAAGGAGGAAGTTGAGTGAGAAAATAGGCAAGCAGGATAAGGGAAGAAAGCTTGCCTTGTTTGGGCACTGACATGTGTCGTGTATGATCTTAGCTATCCTTCAGTGCAGCTCTGGGAACCGGATGACCATTCAACCCGTTTTCCAGGTGAAGAAACTGATGTTCAAAGCAATCAATAACTTAACTTGCCAGGGGCATTGCACCTGTGCCTTATAACTGTTCTGCCTGACGGGCTGCCTCCTCAGTGCACCCTGATTCCTAAGGTCCCCTCCTCATACATGCCGTTTCTGCTGTCACTCACACCTGTGCTCAGACCCGCCAAAGGTGATGGCAATGCGCTGCTTCTCCCTCACTCCCAACCACTCAGAGGAAGGGACCTCCTTGAGACACAGACAAGAGAGGCGCAAGTGCATCTGTGGGCAAGTTTTCTTCTTGGGACCTTAGTTAATCTCAAAAAGCTCCAATGTGATTTTAACGATCGATGGGTTTCAGTCACCTGTCTCAAGAGATTCTGACTTAATGGGTACGACTACAGTGCCTGACACACGGCACTATGCTGAACAATATTATTTTTGCTCTGTCTCATTTTCTCACTGCCTTCTGGGCCAGCACCCAAAGATGATCTATTCCTGTACCTCTATGCCTTCTAATATCACCCTTTTATTTTTTCTTTTGTTATTATTATTATTTTAGGGACAGGATCCTGCTTTGTTGCCCAGGTTGGAGTATAGCAGCACAATCATAGTTCTCTGCAGCCTTGAACTCCTGGGCTCAAGTGATCCTCCCATCTCAGTCTCCCAAGTAGCTGGGAATACAGGTACATGTCACCACACCCAGTTAATTTTTATAGTACTCTTTTAATTCCCCCCGCAAAAAGCAGCTCTGCCTTCGGATGTGTTTTTAAAAAATTTTAAAGAAACAGAAAAACAAGATCCCTGGCTCTGTCTTGGTTCCCTAAGAAGCAAAACATGCCAACCACCTCCCCCCTCGCCTGCAGCACAAGTCATGAGACGAACACACAGATAGGCACCCACAGCTGTCTTCTGCCACAGGCCCCAGGGAGCCCAAAACCAAGGCCTGCACAGGATGAACTAAATAACCAGCAGAGTGAGAACTCTCTGGACATGAACACCCATTGGTACAAAAGGACATGCAGCCAGAGACAGAAGCAACAGCCTCTAACATTTCCTGGAGAATTAAACTGAAAATGCTGATCTGGGGTGACCTGAAAACCCTCCTGACCACAGTCAAGTCAAGAAGAGCGGCCCTTGGCAGGGCCTGGGCCAAACCTATGGCTGTGTGGAAGATCTCAAGGGAGCCTCACCTAAGGACCCTCCCAGGACACATGCATCACCATGCAACATGCTGCTCAGAGTCTGCCTGGCAGCTAGTGGCTATTCTCTTTGTTTCCCTGCAGCCAGCATCAGTCATCTGTCCTAAGAGATTACTAGCAGATACCTCGATCATGGGGAATTATCCAGGCAGGTTTTTCCCTTTTCTTTTTTCTTTTCATAGCTTCATTCTCTGCTATTTAAAAATAAAAAGGAACTGGCAGATTTTCCCTCAGGGTATGATTAGGTTTCTCTCCTGGGTGAAACATGGTGCCACTAAGCACAGCACTGCCTGGTGTTGGAGGGGTATGCAGTACACTGGCAGGGAGCCATGGGCCAGTGGTCTCCACTTGAAACCTGCAAGAGGATAGACTGTTCCAGGGATCCCATTTCCTGCACTACTTCCCCCAACCTGGTTTCCCTTAAACCAGCCAGGAAAGATTATTCCATTGGCATTTGCTGAGTGCCCTGGTTGGGGCTGTGAGGAACACTAAAAAGCAGGGGAAGCAGGGGTCAGGGCCTCAGAAGCAGAGGCTGTAGAAGGAAAGTACTACCTTGAGTCCCAGCCTCCTGCCTGCCTGGCCTGAGACCTTGGGCAAGTCACTTAAACTCTGAGGCTTGTTTGCTTCCCTTTGTGGGATGGTATCTACCTTACAAAGCCAGGGTGGGGATTAAATAAGATAATACCTATCAGAGCATAGCCAAAGCTGCCATTTGTTAGCCATTTATGATGAACCCAGACCCATGTGCAAAGTGCTCTGAGTGGGTTATTCCATCTACTTCTTACAACTTCCCTAAGAGGCAGGCACCGCCTCCTCAACTTCAGTTGAGGAAACTGAAATGCAAAGAAACTCAAGCAGTCACCAAAGCCACACAGCTCATAAGGCACAGACCTAGAATGGATGCCCAGCCTCTGCGCTACTGACTGGAACATGGCAGTGCTCAAAACATGTGACCTGCTCTCCCTTCAGGAAGCAGAGAGGATGAGGAAAACACTCTCAGGAAACAGGTGAATGCTGGGGACTGTCAGTTCTCGACCCAGGAGGCACATGGACAAAGGAGGGGCATTGTGGCTGAAAGAGAGCTTCCGAAGCAAGTAGGGCTGAAGCCAGGCTTTGGAGGATGAGGATGGAGAAGGGCCAATGGGGAAGCAGGAGAGCAGAGCCAAAGCAAAGAGCTGGGGTGGGGTGGCCTAGGTGTCAGGGCAGTGGAGACTCCCTGGGTGGAAGGAAGAAAGAAGGGTGGACTGGCCTGAAGGAGGGGTGAGCAGCCTGAGTCCTTATCCTGCTGGGATCTTTCTCTCTTGAGCCCCAGAGAAACTTCCTGTGTCTGCTCCTCAAGTCACATGACAATTAGAGCAAAAATTCAAAGCCTTACTAGCTTCTCTCTTCTCAAGCAGGCTCAGAACTCAGCTCGAGAAGCAGGCATGTTTGCCAACTGCCAGTCTGCTCTGCGGACCTGACAGGCCCTGATTTTAGCCCAGACTCTGGGGTGCCAGGAATCTAAATGCTGCCATGTGCATTGAAGGGGTACCACCCCCATCCTGGCATTCAGAGTTTCCAGGAAGGGAAGGAGGCACAGGTGAGGCTGAGGCTGGAGGATTTGGTCTCCTCGTGGCAGGGTCCCTATTTTGCTGGACTTTGTACTCCTCACACGTGCCGCAATATGGAAGGTACTTCCTTAATAACCTTTTGTCGAGATGAACTAAACAGAAGATTCTTCTGCTTATGCAACAACTCTACAGAGTGTGGTAAATCCAGCCAAAAGGCTGTCCCTGGCCCCTGGTTTAGTCCCACATTAGCTAGAAGGATCATTTGCCTGTTTGCCTCCCAGGGAGGAGGTGCTTTCCTCCCGCCCCCACCCACCCACCCAGTAGTCTCTGCTGCAGGCTTCCTCCACCCCAGCAGCCCCACTGCCTCCTGAGCCTGGAGCTCAGAACCTGCTCCTTCTCCTCTTCCTCCTAAAGGATGCCTGGACCCCATCGTGCCTCCACTGCCTCCAACTTCAGGTTCATGTTCAGGTTCTGTTGCAAATGCTTGAAGCTACAATGGCATTCTCAGGGTCTCCACTCCCCACCACATCCGGGCTCCAAGTTCCAGCCCACATCTCAGACCCAGAGAGAAGGGAAAATGGGAGTGGAGATGACTTGAGCTACTCTGGTCATCGGTTCAACTCAAACCCATCACCACGTGCTTAGCAGGAACAGAGGATAAAAGCAGAACTGGGTAAAGGTTTGCTGGTCCCACGGGCTCCTCCTGGCCCTCTTTAGGACAAGGGCTAAAGGGGAAATGATGAGTGGTTTTCGGGGGGACTGTTGATCTGAGCCTCCAGAACAAGGTGACCTGGGATGGGCAGGGGCATATGTGTTTCATCACCTTCACCTGCAAGTCTCATAGCACATAATTCCGCGGTGCCTCAGGCTCCTCATCTGGTTAATGGGGACAGTAACCAGTGACTATACAGGATGCCTGTGAAGACCAAATGAAACCTGAATGTGAATGGACTTGACAAAACACCCTTGGAAATATCAGACATTTCCCATAATCCCAGGAGGTGAGGTCTTCGGGTCAGAAGATGCAGCTGGAAGGGAAAGGAGAACTAGAAATTGCTTCTTTTGGAAAACTTGTCAATAGCATCCAGGATAAGGCATGGGGATCTTTCTAAAGTGCTGACTGAGATCGATTACAATCTATGAAGGGAGCACTACACACAATCTGTATCATAAAACAAAACAGAATGTGTTAAAGGAATGACCCTGCAGAGGAGATGGGACATTCTATTCCAGCCTCAGAGATTGGGGAAGCTTTTATATTATTCTAATATAATTATCATCAGTATAATAATTTTCTGAATGCCAGCAATTAGCTGGGCACTAAGTGTTGACATGTTTTCCCTATTTAATTCTCACAACAATTCTATGGAGAAAGTTCTCAGATGACAAAACTGAGCCACAAAGAAACTGACATCCATCTTAGCCTTACATGGCTGGTAGGTGGTGAAGCCAGGACTTGAACCCACCAGGCTGTGCTGCATTAGCACACAGAGAATCAGTCAACCCAAATGGGCCTCACATAAACTGTCTATGTGGCTGAAAGTTTCTGATAAGGCCTGCAGGGCTGAGTCACTAAGGAAAGGTACTAACTAACACATCCATGGTCTCTCCCACTCATGATCCCCGCCCCCCCACACACACATACATTGCCCCGGTCTGTCCTGGAAGTTGGCCACACCTCTGCCCTCCATGCCCCTCTCTGTAGGCACCAGTACCAAGGAAGACTGATGTAAGAACCTACATATCAGTTTTCACTTTTGCACAAACCATTCAGTTAATCCCACTCACGGATTAATCCCAGCTCTGCTGCTTACTGGAGGTGTGACTTTGGCGAGTCTTAACCTCTGCAAGCCTCGGCTTCCTCATCTGTGAGATGTGGTTAACATTGATTATCTTGGACAGTTATTGCAAAGATGAAACAAAAGGATATGTCTAGTGCAGCACCTGGCCTGCCACCATCTTCATAAACAGTGGTTGGACTGGAAGACTTTACAAAAGATTCCATTGTAAAATCATTTTCTTTTCCTTTTTTTTTTGAGCTGGAGTCTTACTCTGTCACCCAGGTTGGAGTGCAGTGGCACGCTCACAGGCGCCTCAGCATCGACCTGCTGGCCTCTAGCAATCCTTCTGCCTCAGCCTTCCAAGTAGCTGGAACTACAGGTGCGTACTACCATGTCTGCCTAATTTTTGATTGATTGTAGAGATGAGATCTTGCCAAGTTGCCCAGGCTGGTCTTGAACCCACAGGCTCAGACAATCCACTTGTCTCGGCCTCCCAAAGTGGTGGGATTATGGGCTGAGCCACCAAGCCCAACCTGCAAAATCATTTTCTTCACAATAAAGCTGGTGCTAACAGTAGTACTTTTTCTTTTTTTGAGTCAAGTTCTCACTCTGTTACACAGTTGGAGTGCAGTGGCATAATCATGACAATCACAGTTCACAGCAGCCTTGACCTCCTGGGTTCAGGTGATCCTTCTGCCTCAACCTCCCAAGTAACTTGTACCTCAGGCCCATGCCACCACGCCCGGCTAATTTTTTTATTTTTTATTTTTGTAGAAACAAGCTTGCACAGGCTGGTCTCAAACTCCTAGACTTGAGCAATCCACCTGTCTCAGCCTCCCAAAGTGCTGATCTGCCACTAACCTAAATCCATTACGTGGATAAGCTAATTTAATCCTTAAAAACAACATTGGTTTTTTTTTTCCATTTGATTTAGCTTTAGAACAACAAGAAAAGATGTTCGCAACACATGAATTATACTCATACATCACATATATATGGACAGAGGGACATAGGGTCAAGGAAGACAATATTTTCTAGGCACTTAGTATAGTTCAGGTACTGAAGGTATTCTACATTCAGCGACCTATTTCATCCTCTCAAAAACTTGTCTATAAGGGGAGTTCTATTTTATTTCCATTTTTCAGATGAGATGCTTGAGGAACACAGAGGAAAACGTCAAATGAGTACACTTTTTTTTTTTTGAGTTGTAGTCTCACTCTGTCGCCCAGATACTTTTTAAGGTCCTGGCCATCTCCGGGATCCTATTTCCCATCCTCCATAAAGCCACTAGGATAGCTCTTCTTGTACATGAAACCCCTGTGCTCAAGAACTCTCAAAGGTTCCCTGCTGCCTAGCTGAAGACCCCAACAGCTTGAAGAGGATCAACTGGGGACCCAGGTCCCTGCAGGATTTGGCCTTGCCTCCTTCCGTATGGGCCCCGACATCTCATTGCTGGTTCAAACCCCAGTGACAGGGCGAGTCAGTGAGGCTTTTCCCAACCAT
Source organism: Carlito syrichta (assembly GCF_000164805.1). NCBI lineage: Eukaryota > Metazoa > Chordata > Mammalia > Primates > Tarsiidae > Carlito > Carlito syrichta. The sequence continues at coordinate 1,200,548 of NW_007113343.1, read as the reverse complement.
CCTGTTTAAAATAACAGCCCTGCCCACATCCCTGCTTTGGTCTCCTCCTCCCTGCCTCTCATCCTCTGGCCTCCCACACATCTAACTTACTTGTTTACTGTTGCCCTCCCCCTCCTGGAATCTAAGCTGCACGTGGCAGGGGACGTTATCCTGTGGCTTGTCCCCCGTTGCCACCCAGTATCTGAAACAGGGCCAGGTGCAGAGCAAGAGCTCATAAATACCTGCTGAATGAATGGACGAGCGGACTTTTAACACACCTGAGAAGAAAATGTCCCCACAGAGCAAGGGCGGGAGAATGGCTAGCATGCCTCCAGCCTCCTTCCGGATCCAGAGCAAATGCTGCTGTGGCTGCCATCCCCTTTCCTCCTCCTCCAGGAAGTTTTCCAGGCCCTCTCCAGCCCATAGAAGACACTCCCCACACCCACCGCTGCCTCCTCCAGTCATATGGGCATTAGTCACAAACAATCTTGTGACTTGCCTTCTCTGACTGAGCTAAACTGTTACTAAAATCTCCTGTTACTTAACTTGTTTTTACACATACGTGTCTTGCTTTCCCAAGTACACTGTAAATGCTTTGGGGAGAAAGACTGAGTCTTATTCATGTTGTCATCCCCATGCCCAGGGTGCACAGTAGGTGCTCAATAAATGCATCTCAATTTCCCAAGATAGACAAGTCACCTCCCCAGTCAGGTCACTTCCTCAATTATAGGTACCCAGAATGGCCTTTCCCAACATGCTGCTTTTTTTTTTCTTCAAAGCTGATTCTGATCTTTGTTATTTGCAAACTTAACCAGGGTTTTCAAAGAGGATTGGACCTATTCTAATCTTGCTCCTCTGTACTGGGCAGATGGGATGATTTTTAAAGCACCACAGGTATATGGAAAAGGAAAGTATCGCGTTCTTCCAGGCAAACCCAGAAATTCAGAGCATTCCAATTTCTTCAAATACCAGAGTTCATCAGGGGAAAGAAAAATCATGGCATAAGTTTTGGGTGATTTGTGGCAGAAAACTGACACTTGGCACTCAGGTGAGCCATAGAGCACCAGCTCTTGGTAAACTGGGATTGTAGGCAATGGTGGTTAGAGCTCAAGTTACCTCTGAGCTTTGGAGAGACGCGAACCAAGGAAGAGGTCCTGTTGGCAGCAGCCCCTCCATTGGCTGGGCCTGTGCCAGGCTCCAGAGAGGGATTCTTTGCACCTCCTCTGCAAGGTACGTGGGCTGCCACCCGCCCATGTCACACCTGAGGACCAGGTGGGTAGAAGTCTGCAGAGATGAGTCACTCACTCCACGTGGCCTCACCAGTTCTAAGTTGGCCAACTTAGGAGTCCCAGGTTATCTGTGATTTTTAAAAAATTTTTTTATAGGAAATACAATCACTGGGCTCCAACATCAAAGCACAAAAGTATTCAGACAAAGCTTCCCCCTGCTCCTGTTCACAGACCCAGTATGCCCCCACTCTAAAACAAGTAACCACCATTATCAGTTGCTTATGACTGGCTTCTGATCACATGTATGTATATAAGCACAAGTGTAAATATACATAATTTTCTTTACATGTCTGATAGTGGACTAGACACACTTCTCTGTGCCCATCTTTTACGTTTCAAAGGAATGGACTTGGAACAGGGCAGAGAGAAAGAGTACCTTTACAGACCAAAAAAGATATGCATCTGTGTGAAAAGCCTATGAAGCAAAGAGAAATATTCTGGAGAACACATGGGTCAGAAGTATTGAGGCATAATCACCATGGAAATGGAACCTTTTGGGCCTGCTGCTGATCTAGGTTTCAGGCTAGCCGGAGAGGAGCTCTTGGCAGGGTGGGGCTGTGATCAGACACCCTGAGAGTGTCGGAAGCTGGAAGCCGCAGTGGTTAAAGGCTCTGGCTAGGCTCGCAGATTCCTTTTCTAAAGGAGAAAAGATGTGTCCATAGAAGCAGGGACTAACCCAATTCCCTAATTCCCACAACAACCGTGGAATGGGTCAGTGACCGGGATGACACAGGAACTGTGGAGGAAAAACAATCATTTCCTGTGAAATTTGAGAGAGACCAGGAAGGAGAAGTGCCTAAGACTCTGAGGAAGCAGACTTCTAGTGGTTCGGAGACAGGCAGGGCTCTCGACCCGCGATAGAGGAAGTCAGTAACTTGCACTCTCTGAACGTAATTCCAGTCATGCAACTGAGGAGAACAGGTAGTGGGGTGGGGGTAGGGGGGAACAGTAGGGGTAGGGGAGCAAAGAAACAACGCTGGGATGAAGAAGGGAGCAGGATGGAGCTCAGGAAAGTGAGCTCACAGAGCACTGAAAAATTGTACAGACGAGATCTAAATTGTAGGATAGCCAGGAGCACCTGGAAGTCTCTTGCAGCCCTCTGAGAACCCACCACATGATGCCAAAGTGAGTGCGTTTCTTCTTTGATGCAACACCTGATGGTAGATGGAGAATGGCAATGGATGTGGCATATCTTTGGAAAACACCTTGTCAGAGGTCAGAGAAGCAAAAGGACAGACTAGGCAAGGGGTTGCTTGAACCACCATTCCTAAAGTGAGCCTGCTGAAGATCCATGACCCAATATCCACTGAGAGGAGGGCTCTCGTGGTGTGACAGAGGGCTCCCTCCTGATGAGCGAGCCGGGTGATGCTGTGGAAGGCTTATTTACCAGGATTCCCAAGGAGCGTAACTGAATCTCACAGGTTGAAACTTAACAGGAATGTCTGAGTCAGGTGGGAACAACATAGGAGGCTCTGCATTTACATCATAAAGCCACACAAGTTTAGAACAGGGGAGAAGCAGCTTAGCCATAGCCCATGTTAAAAGAAAGACCTGGTTGGCAGTAATATCAGTGATGTCACGTGACTGCCTGCGAAGCTGATACAATCCTGGGGCGCGTTAAGTAGAATGTCCTGAACAAGGGAAGTGATAGCTGCCTTCCTCGGCTGTGGCCATACTATGAATGCTATATATGGCGTGGGCACTGCCTTCACTGTATAAAAAGATAAGGGCAAATTGGAGCATGTTCAAAGACCTACAGGGAAGGTAAAAATCCCAAACCCACGCATTGTGTGTTGTTAATCTGGAAGAAAACAGAGGAGAAAAACAGAGGACTGTCTTTAAATAACATCTTTTGCTCATTAAAAGATACTTTTTGTTTTTAAATTGTAAAATGTCTCACAGTGTCTTAAAATCCCCTGACATCTAGCAGTCTCTCTGGGGACGCAACTGTAGCATAGCCGTCACTGTCCCACACATGGAAACTTTACTCTTATCCCTGGTGGCATATCTGAACAACCGCAGTCTTTGACATTGCAGGAGCCAAAACCTTCAGGACCATTTAAGGAAGGAATGTGAGTCCTGGTTGTTGACAAAAAACCGGTCTGTTGACACCTTCTGGTAAAAATCAAGAAAACAACATCAAACTTATATAATGGGGGTCAGCAGCCAGAAAAAAATATATCTCAGAGACAACAGAGATGAAGAAATACAGTCCTAGATGACCAGGAGGTAATAAAGAGTTGGAGAAGCACAGACACTGATGACTTCAAGTCAAAAGCAATTCAGAAGAGTTGCCTTCTGAAAGTGAAGAAGTTTTAGACATGCCTTAAGCAATTTACTTTTTCTTTGTATATATGCAAGAGTGATATGGAATAAAAATGCGTGTCTAAGGTCCCAAAAAATAATTTTTTACTGAAATTATTTTCAGTAAAAATATAAGAGAAAAATGTTAAGTGATGGCAATGCGCTCTGCCAGTTTAATTGGCAGCACTTTTTCCTTCTTAAAGGTATACAAAGTAACAGTACATCTTACAATCAGTGGTGTCATAGATTTGGTTTTTTTAAAAACCAGTGTCTGGAGAGCTGTCATGTGGTGGGTGATTAGATTCATTCTCTATGGTTTCTGGACGGAAGAACTGGAACTAAATGCCAGATGCTCCAGGAAGCCATCAGGAGGAGTTAGCCAAAGATAGGATGGATCATTACCAAAGTGCAACCCCAAGCTAGACCAAAACAGTGGGGGTGATGATAAGGCTCTCCCAGCCCTGTAGTTCCAAGGATTTATGAGAAGACCTCTTCCCATGAGGAGAAGGTGGCAGTCTTTCTTCACTGCACACACAGGTGCTTTGACTGAGCCTTTTAAAAGTCATGACTTAAAGGTAAAAGCCACTTAGGGACCAGTACTGAACGGAAGGCCTGAGGCCAGGAGGAACCCCCCACCCCCACTCACATTTGTGCTCCCAGACACCTGTGGACCAATTCAGGAGTGGGCCAGAGGAGAAGAGGCCACCAGTGTGCCACTGGGCACCAGACACCATGATGGGTGTGCTATACCCATCACATCCCACAACCACCCTGTGAGAAAAGTAGCACCATTGCTCTTTTACAGAGGAGAAACCCGAGGCTCAGAGATAGTACATGACTTGTCCAAGTTTACAGTGACTCTGAAAATGGACATGTGACAACAGGTTTCAAATGGAGAGTACACCAGAAGGCTTGGGCGGCGGAATGGACACACTGAGTCATCAACTGACCAATCAACGAATGAGCCAACTTGGTCTCATATGGGTAGCACTAACATCAAGACAAAAACAAAAGCCAGTGTCAGTGCTCCACCCCAATCCTCATCAATGGCTCCCGCAATCACTAATGTCACTCCATTTGCTGCTTGCAGGAGCAATTTATTCCAACACAAAAAGCAAGGGTGTCCCTGAGCAGGCCAGTAGCCCTGCTCAAATATCAAGGCAGCCAATGTACCAGGTCACTGTGCCTCCCACCTGCCGGGTTAACACAGGAGCAGGCGGAAGCTGAGCTCAGCTTTTATCTACCTCGCATGGCCAGGATATTCAGAGGGCTGGGAGGCAACCCTACCCTCTACTTGTCCCCCCTGCCCGGGGCCATCAGGTCCCCCCTGCCCGGGGCCAGCACGCCCAACCCCTTCCTCAACTGGATAAGTAAACTCAACGCATGCATAGGAAACCCAAGGCAGGACACACCTGAAGGGATATTCAGGCAACTGTGAGACCACACATGGGACAGAATCAGCATCACTCTGGGTTCTGAGCTGGTGCCTACACTGATGCCATGGACCCAGTCCTTACAAAAGATGTTTCTTTAAAGGCAGGGCCACCTGGGTTCCTGTCCCTCCCAGCTTGGTTGGCAGAATAAATGCACTGAACAATCAATGGATCAATCAATCAATGAACCAATTTGGTCTCATATAAGTACTGCTAGTGTTAGTACAAAATACAAAAAAGTAAGCCAATTTCAGTGCCCCACACAAAGCAGGCAGACACTCCTGCTCTCTTGACTGACTCTTCTACTGAGTCCCTTCAAGTTGACCTTGAAGCTGATCACGGAGGACATAGCTTGCAGCAGGGTGGCGAGAGTGAACAGATGCCACTATCTACAGTGGACAGAGCCTCCAAAGCTCTCAGATAGGCACACGTGGTGACACAGGCAGAAAGTGACAGATGTCCCATACTCTAAGACCCTAACTGGGGAGTTCCAAAATGGGCTGCCTTCCTTAGAAACTGAGAGATGACACTTTGCACACCACTGTCCTACACAAGAAAGCTGCGGGCAAAAGCCAGAACACAGACAAAGCC
>NW_007113343.1:1184213-1194932 GCF_000164805.1 Carlito syrichta | reverse complement strand
TCAGGGCCCTCCATGCTTCAGAACCAGTCTTGGCTTCCCTAGGCAGCCCCCACGTTTCCACCACGGGGCACCCTGAACATGCCTTCACTTCTCCACATCTCCTTGTGCTATTACCTCTATCTCTGTCTGTGAAAATCCTACCTTCCAAGGCCCTTCTCAACAAGCAAGCTTTACCTCCTCTAGGAATCACCCCCTGATTCTCCCACTGAGTGACTGTGGATACCCCATATTCTATCTTGACATGCAGGCTTGTCTAATGTGAGCTTGTCTAATGGACCTCCCTCCATGAGTTAAGAAAAGCGCTCAGATTCCATTGTTCATCACAGGGCCCCCAGTCCAACAGTTGCATGTTGCATGCTAGCGAGCCTTGTCAATGGCTCTCGATGTCCCCAAGCACCTTCTTTACAGTCCTCTAGAGATTCCCGTCTATTCCCAGTTGGGTCATCCCACACCCCATTCTCTCAAGGTTCAGCTCTCAGCTGACTACTAATCGGAGATAAACCCATCTCTGCCAACATGTGGCCCATCCAGTTAACTTCTATATTTCTAACAAAGGTCTTCTGCAAAATTCTAATCCCCAAGGTTCTGGGAGGTGTTTTTGATAAGGAAAGACCTTGGGACCAAGGCAAGCCAGTGCTGCAAGAGTGCACCGCCTGCCTTCAAAGAATGCACGAGTTGTTAGGAAGGGAGAAAGGCTCTGTCCTTCAATAAAGAAGGCTGGCTGCAAGAAGAACTTCCTCTGACTGATCCAAAACTGCTGCCTGGTGGGAAACGATGGATAGAGAAGAGACTTTGACCTGACTGGATGACGTTTAGCAAGGAACATACCTCTCTGGCCTCTGCTCAGCTTCAAGAAGCTTCTGAGCCTCAGTTTCTCCATAGGTAACACAAGGTGGCAGGGATGAGAACTGGATGATCCCAGAAGGCCCAACCAACCTGACATTCCAAGGCTCTGTGACTCATGGCCACTGCCTCCTCCTCCTCCTGAGAGGTCAGTGTCATTTGAACCTACACCAGCTCCACTCCCTCCTCATTCTCAAGCCCCACCTTAGTCCAAAGGGAAAGGTAATGCTAAAAGATCTCCCTGCCAATCAGCAGGCAGCATGTGAGGGCGGGCCTCAGTCACTGTAGGTGGAAGGAATGGGCAGAAGCAGGGGAGAGTGTTGGGTTCTGTAGACACAGAAATGCTACTCTCACTCATGTCACCTGTCTCAGCCCAGACAAAAGACAGTCAGCTGGTTGCCCTCACTTCTCTGGCCTACCTTTTTAAGAGATTACAACTGTCAGCTAAATTTAAGTGTTGCTGTAAAATCAGGACATATAAGTCTCTCAGACTGGATCTGAAAGGTTTCATGATGGGTAGCGCACAAGAGTGATAAAGATTGAAACTTGGAGGCAATCTAAGCGGTACTGTGCAGCGTGCCAATTAAGGATCTTTAAAAATAGCCTCTCTCCTCTTATGCTGAAGATGAAGTTTCAGCAATAAACAGACATCTGCTAGGAGCTTCTGAAAAGATACAACATAAACACCCCAGGGCACAGCCATAAACAGCCCAGAGCACTCTTCTGCTCACCAGTGGGGCAGGGGGCTAGGGGGACCCAGAGCCCAGAGAAGTGGTAGAAGGATAGCTGGGGGTGTGAGAAAGCAGAGAAGGCAGCAAAAAGGAGAGACTGGGGAGGATGGAGGTGAGCTCCCCACAGGAAGGAAGTTGAGGGGAGAGCACAACTTGGTCAAACATGAAGAACTGGCTGTCTTCTGTAGGGAATAAAAGCTCGGTAATTCACCTAGAGGATTTCTAGAGAGTCATCCAGAGGATGCCATGCCAGTGTCATGCACTCTGGAAATGGGTCACTTCTTAAAAGTGGGGGTAAGACTGACATTTTTCAGTGTGTACCTATGGAAGGCACATCACAAATATTTTAACTTCACCTCCAGATCAATCTCTTGAGATAGGTGTGATTACCTCCTTTTTATAGACTAAAATACTAGGGTTCATTAACTTGCTGAAAGTCACATGGCTAGGATTCAAACTCAGGTCCCTCTTAGCACTTTTGTCTGGTTTGGGCAACATTACCTGTATCCACACATACCCCTGAGGTTTACTCTTAGTGCCCAGACTCCTTGAACCCCCAAATCTAACTCAAGAGGATTTCCAGGCTGAGCACGGTGGTTCATGTCTGTAATTCTAGCACTTTGGGAGTCAGAGGCAAGAGGATTGCCTGAACCCAGGGGTTCAAGACCAGTCTAGGCAGCTTGGTGAGACCTTGTCTCTACAATAAAATAAAAAAAATTAGTCGGGTGTGGTGGCGCACAGCTATAGTTCCGGCTACTTGGAAGGCTGAGGCAGAAGGATCACCTGAGCCCAGCAGGTTGAGGCTGCAGTGGCCATGATAATGCCACTGCACTCCAGCATGGGCAACAGAGTAAGACTCGGACTCAAAAAAATAAAAATAAAAAAGGGATGCTAATTTCTAAAGGGGAGAGGTCGCAAAGTAGGCTAGAGGAACAATAGTTGGGCCTTGACAAACTGAAACAGGCTGTCTCCCCGGCCCTGTGGGCCCTGTTTCCTCACATCCTGATTGCAGAGGGAACGACAGGCACAAGGATATGCCTAGACTGTGTCTGGAAGGATATACAGGGATAACACCTGCCAAAGAGACAAAATGGAGGCCTGAAGGACGGGAGAATAAGGGAGATGTACTTTCCATTAAATTCCCTTTGTATGCAGTGAATATTTTACCACACATCTACATATGTGTGGGTGAGTACCATATATCTATGTGTGTGTGTGGAGGTGAGCACCATGAACTTGTGTATTCGTATGGAGACGAGTACCATCCATCTATATGAGTATATGGAGGTGAACACCATGAACTTGTGTATGCATGTGGAGGTGAGTACCATGCATCTATGTGTGGGTGTGTGGAGGTGAGCACCATGACCTTGTATATGCATATGGAGGTGGGTACCATGCATCAGTGTATGCATGTGGGTGAATACAATGAACCTGTGTATGCGTGTGAAGGTGAGTGCCATGCATCTATGTATGTCTATGGAGGTGAGTGCCAAGTATGTATGTATATGGAAGTGAGGACCATGCATGTATGCATGTCTGTGGAGGTGAGTAAAATGAACTTGTGTATGTATGTGCAGGTAAGTAACATGCATCTATGTAAGTGTGTGGAGGTGAGTACTATGCACCTATGTAAGTATGTAGAGTGAGTACTATGCATTTGTGTATGTGTGTGGAGATGAGTACCATGTATCAGCGGAGGTGGGTGCCATGAATCTATGTAGGTGTGCGGAGGTGTGTGCCAGCATCTACGTATATGTGTGGAAATGAGTGCCATGGAATCTTGTGTGTGTGAGAGTGAGTCCCATGTGTATATGGAAGAAGTGTGAGCAAGTCATGTTTAAGAGAGCTCAAGATATCAGATACAAGATAATAGACACAACCAAGCAGGAAGGGGAAACCTGGACTGAGTAAGACTTCCTAGGTTCTCTGATTGGGCAAATCTTAAACCCAGAAGAAGCCTGAGAGTTCATACAGTGTCTCTTCTTCCTTTGCAACTGTAATATGCTACACCTCCAGGCAGGTGGCCAGGAAGCTCTCCCAACATGGACCCTGAGGTCCCCAAAGTCCCAATTGGACAAGTCTCACAGTACACTCCCCTAATGAAAGCGACTGACAAAATCCTCTCCCTAAGAGTCTGGAAAGAGGTCTTCCCAATCCCCTGCATGTTTCTCTATCCTATTTTCCCTTTCTTCTGGCTCTCAGACTCCTCCTTCCTCCAGGCAGGGAGTTCCTGACTCTTGTTACCTTTGCATCAAGTTGGGCAAAGCCCAGCTGTCCTGACACACAGAGTTGTCAGCACCCTGTCTTGACAGCAGCCACAAACTCTTCAAGCAGTGCCTCAATCCTCATTCTGCTCCCTGGAATGAACAGTTGTCCAACAGAGGGGGTCAGCACCAAGCCACTGGCAGATCCCAGTCCCTCCCTGGTCCAGGGAGCAACTCTCTGTCGTGACTAAAATGTCCAAGTGACTTCTTTCCTGCTACTTCTTCTTCCTCCCCTACATCTCATCCTCCTGGCTCTCAAAACAAGCCATATACTGAGATCCTGTAAATCTTCACCATATACAGCCAGTACTCAGACAAGTGGCCAAGGCCAGCCATTCAGAGTCATGAGAGCAAAGAAGTACTTTCTGCACCTCAATGCATTGATACTATGGTAATGAGGCCAGAACAGGGTGTTCTTAGGCTCCCACTCCCGTCTCTGGCATGTGCTGGGTTTCTGGACTGAGTGCGTCAGGGCCTCAGGCCTGCAGACATTCCACAAACCTGCTATTGCAGCAGCTCAGGGACCAGGGGCCACTGTCCAACTTCTTGCTACCAGCAGAAAGGGCATCTGCGTTGGACATCCCCCACTGCCCAGCTAAGGGGAAGCATAGCCCCATTCTTGCAACTGCCTTCACCTCTAGGTTTCACCAGAATAAATCTAATCAAGACTTGGAAGAAATGCAGATGCCATGAGGTATCAGGACAGGTGCTGGAAGATGGGTATTTGGGATGGGGAAGAAAGCAGGGAAACTGCCCTACCCTCAGGGGAGGGAAATGTTAGTGCAAATGAAGAATACACTAAAAATCTCAGTCCTAAAAACACCAGCACAGTCCACATACACACAGATCCTCACCCGACACCCGAAGCAGGTAGGTTGTCCTGGGATGAACCAACTATTCAGATATATGGACGGGGCGGTGCAATTGCATTTAAGAAACTATACCATTCTTGGTCATAACAAAAGACTCTTCACTTGAGACACAGGGGTGGACACTCCTCAACAGCTGTCAGAGAAGGGAAGCGACTTGATATCAGACCCGGGGTTGACCCAATTCTGCCATGAAGGTTTGTTTGTGAGCAGAAGATCCAAGTGGCCCATCACTTTACCAGCTCTGAAGTTCTAGGCCACGTGATTAATGCTTTAGAAGAAGGAGCCTTATCAGCCCAGCCCAGCCATATTTTTCTACCTTTGGGGTAGCTGGAGGGAGGAGTCAGGGCACCCCAAAGTGAGGGGAGCAGGGTGCTTGGCCATCAAAAAAGGACAAGACAAGATAGGCCATGGAGCTGGAAGTTTCACCCTGCTGGCCTTGTCTTAACACTCTGCGTCATTTTGTCTTCCTCTGACAGCTCAACCTCCCTGAATAAGAAAACCAAAATAGAGAGCCTCACATTAGAAAGGTTTCATTCGGAGGGCACCAAGAGAGGAGGTAGAATGGGACAGAGGGTGAGGCCACATGGGTCATAGATCTTCCTATCTCCTAAACCCCAGCTCTGTTTATTTTCTAACTTTTAGAAAGTCCAGATATGTTCATCATTAAAGTACTGATCCAAGTAAATATCAAAATCCCAATAGCTCTGTGTCTTTATCTGAATGTATAACTGTACCAAATACATGTATAACTTTGCCTACCACTCCAAATTAGTTAAAAGAATTCCTCCTTTTTAAGAGAAAAAAAATTGGATTTTTCTTTTGTTTTTTAGTTGGAGTCTCACTCTGTCGCCCAGACTGGAGTGCAGTGGCCGCTCCTGGCCACCGCAGCCTCGACCTGCTGGGCTCCGGCAATCCTTCCGCTTCAGCCTTCCAAGGAGCTAGAACTACAGGCGCGCGCTACCACGCCCAGCTCATTTTGATTTATTGTAGAGATGAGGTCTCGCCAAGTTGCACAGGCAGGTCTCAAACCTGCGGGCTCAGGCAATCCACTCATCTCAGCCTCCCAAAGGCACGGAATTACAGGCTGAGCCACCGAGCCCGTCTGGATTTTTCATTAGAAAAACATTTTTACTATAAAAATTTTGGGGAAAGTACTAAAAAGTAAAAGACAAAGGGGAAAAAAACCAACACTAGCACTGCCATTGAGAGAGTAAGATTTAAAATTTTAGTACACTTTTTTTGCCTAATGGAAAACATTGTTTGTGTTAAAAAGAAAAAAAAAAAATCCAAAACCCAACTCCTCATTTGAGGGCTGTTTGCAGGGAAGAGTCTTTACTGGTGGATGAAAGCATCTACGAAAGTGTCCAGCCCCCTTAAGGAGATATGGTAAGAGAACCAGGTATGAAGTTCATTATTAAGAGAAGCAGGTATGTCTCTTCCTCTCCTCCTGAGTCTCTGGTATCCTTCATTAGGTCGCCCACAGAGGTGCCAGTGGTGATACTATCTCTACAGAACAAATTCAGACAAGACACATAAAGGTCTAAGCATCCGTTTTCCGTCACCACCTGCCCCCAGAGCAGATGAATAGCGATTTGAGAAAGGTTTCACAACTCACCCAAGTGAGGCAGGTCATAGAAGGCTCTCGAAGGTACAAGGAAACCAGCACTGCCCAGAAAGAGAGGGAAGGGAGAAAGGTGTGCGGCAGTCTCCACCCAGCACCGAGTGTCTGGGTCATGAGGTGGTCATTACTGTGGAGTAATTCAAAATGTGGACAGAAATGACCTCAGTCCCCAGCAGCCCATGTACAGAGGCCAGCTGCTGATCGGGGCACAAATACAGCTGTCTGGGCTCCCCACCGCTACCCAGCATGGTGAAGGGTGAGCAGCAAATAGCTCTCCCATTATTCAGGATGTTTACAGACTGACACTTGCTGAGATGACATCAGGACGTGAGCGAGTCATCGGTTTTTTTTTAAACATCTTATCTCAACACTTGCACAGGCAGCACACAGACCCACAACAGGGTTCATTCATTCAAAACACATTTCCTGAATGGCTGTGACACAACTGGACAGACGGTCCCTGAGCCTCCCCATGGTTCAGTCACAGTGCTCAGGGCTGTGGGTCCCACATGGCACGGAAGGGGACTCCTGTCCCAAGGGGCCCGCTGTCCAGTGAGGGAGATGGATGGTTAAGGTGGAGGGTGACTGCAGAACAAAGGGAGGGCGACTTCTCCAGATGGAAACAGGCATAGAAGGACTGACAACCAAATGCCGTATACAGCCTGCATCCTGATTAACTCAGACCAACCAACTGTAAAGGTCATTTCAGACACAACCGAGGATATCTGAATGTGGCTAGGGGATGTCAAAGAATGACTGTTAATTCCGCTACATGCAGTAATGGAAGTGTAGTTGTGCCACAGAGCATCCTTTTCAAAAGAGATGCATACCGGATTCAATAGAGGGAAAATGATATGACATTAGAGGTTTACTTTAGAATATTTCAAAAAGAAAAAACAGAGGGAAAGGAAAGAGATGGAGAGAGATATGAAGCCAGTATGATCTTGATAACTGTGGAAGCTGGGTAATCCATACATGGGCTCATCACACTATGGTGTTTCTGTGCTTGAAAATGTTCACAAGATTTTGTGATAGAGGCTGCAACACATTGAGGTAGATGCCCCAATGGAGGCTGCTGTAAAAGGCTAAGGGAATACAGAGCAAAGAGCACAGAAGATTTGTGAGAACCAGAAAATAAATCTGCCAAGTGTATGAGTGTTGTAAATGCCATTTCATGGTGGGATGAGAAGACGTGCTCACAAATAATGACAATATAGGATGGGGAATAGCAAATACTGTGCCCCCTGTCCCATCCAAGGAAGATGCATTGCAAATCCCCAGTGGATGCCTGGTACCTCAGATAGTACCGAACCCTATATATACGGTGTGTTTGCCTGCACACACAGAAACTATGTTTAATTTATAAATTAGGCACAGTAAGAGATTACACCACTAATAATAAAATAGAACTACAATATACTATAATAAAAGTTATGTGAAAGCAGTCTGTCTCTTTCTCTCTCTCACCCTCTCTTCCTCTCTTAAAACCTTGTAATACTTTCGGGCCACAGTTGACTGTAACTGAAACCTTGGAAGGTGAAACCACACATAAGGGGGACTGCTGTGCCACAGAGGAGCTGTGCCTGCCAAGCCCCAGGGTTGTCCTGCTTTTCAAGGCACTTACTTCCCAACACATAGACCTCACTCATACAGACTGAGGCAGGACCCCAGCTTGGTCACTCACTGGCTGTATGATGGGAGAAAGTTGTAAACTTTTTGAGTCTCCATTTCCACCTACTTATCTGGGGGCTAAGGTGAGGATCTAATGATATAAAGAATGAAAAATCTCAGCTGAATACGGTGGCTCATGCCTGTATTCCCAGCAATTCAGGGGGCTGAGGTGGGAGGATCACATGAAGCTAGGAGTTCAAGATCAGCCTGGGCAACATAGCAAGACCCTGTCTCTCTATATATTTTTTAAAATAAATAAAAAGTAAGAGAATGAAAAATTTCAGCAGGTGAACAGTATTCTCTTCCCTGGCTCTTTAAAGAACAGAGACCATTAGCCCTCAGAGAGCTTCTAAAATTAGCTATGTTTCAGATCAATTCTTCCTGTACCCATACCACACTGCCTCCTGCCAGAGCCAAGGCTCTCCACCAAGAAGGTCTCTACTCTTCAGCAGTGGGGAGTGAAGGGGGCAGACCCATGGCTGAGATGGGGAGGGGGGTTGTGGACATGGGTGGAGAGAATAGAGACATACCCCAATCACAGGCAGAGAAGGAAGCTGAGATTATCTGGCCGTTTGCACCTCTCAGGAATGGACCTCAGGCAGGCACCACCACAATCAGTCATGGTCCTTAAACTGATTTATACTAAAGTGTAATTGTTTGGCATCAGGTTAATCATGATTTTCTTTTGGAGGAAGAGTTGAACAGAAAGCCAGAGTCCTGGGCCTGAAGGAAGGGGGCAGGGATACAGAGAAATCATATTTTTTATAAAGGTATGTTCAAACTGTGGATTTCAATTATCCCACAACTATAATTGCTAACTCTGCCCCCTCCAAAACAACAACAATAACAAACTCTCACAGAACTAGAAACAGCCCTCAGCTAACACAATCCCCCTAGACTATTCCAGAAGCCAACTCTCAGAGGTAAGACCAAGTCAATGGCAAAAGCGCCTCCCCCAATGACACCCAAGCACCAGCAGTCAATCCCTTCCCATCACAGTATAGCCAACACTACCCAGCACCCTAGGCAAGGGGATCCGAGGTTGAACAAACTGGGCTAACTTGGGTCAATTCAACTGTTTTGCCAAAGAAGCATCCCCTGAAATCCTGTGAATAGAATCTTTCAGGGACCAGGTGGCTCCAGTCAGCACACAGTGGAGCTGTGATCCTGGGCACAGCACACCACTGGGAACATCAGAAAAATCACTGGACTTAGCACCATGACAGAGCCAGGACCTGGCTCAGACACTTCTTGTGTGACCTTGGGCACTTATCTTACCTGAGCCTCTTTTTCCATCTCTCAAATGAAGAGAGCAAAATTCTTGAGTTTCTGGAGAGTAACCATGAAACCAGCTGCAAAAATGCCACTGGACAAGACTTGTTGCCCAAAAGGCACTTAACAAATCTGTCTTCTCTCTGCCTGAAAGCGAGTTCTTAACTGCAGTTGGGGTCTCCAGTACACCGGGAGGGGCTGCCCTGCAGACTGAGGCCCACTTCTGGGTCCTCTGTCCCCCAGGGAGAGGGCACAGAAAGGGCACAGGTGCCAGGGAACCCAGGCATGCAAAGTCGAAGAGCCAGCTCGCTGCTGGCTTTCTTCCCACGGGATCTGCCCACAAGGGGGCTGGTTAGTGACCATCCTTCACCAAAATCAGCGGAGACTGTCGTGAGCCGGCAGACTGACAAGGAGAGGGCCGCTGCAGGCCTCGCAGGGCCCCTAGGCGCTTCCAAATAAAAGCCCTTTCCGCTTTAAGAACCCAAGCCCCAGAATAAACAATGTGGAGGGAAACACACGTTTACTCTGGTTTCAACACCGCGCTTCCCCAGCCAGCAAAGGTCGATCCCAGCTCTGCTGGTGAGGTTAGCGTGAATAAAATTAACCCCACCTACTCCGGCCCGGTTGCGGGGAAGACTCCTCTCACCCCAGAACCAGCCAGGAGACTGCAGGGCGGATGCCGAGGACGCCCCGGCGGGGGTTCTCCTGGGCCCGGGGAGCGCGCGACGCAGAAGGGCCACCGCCACGGACCCAGTCACTGACCCTGTCCAGCCCGCAGTCGGCCTGCTACTGACATTTGGCTCAACTTAACTTCCTGTTACTAAGGAGGGAGGGGGAAAGGGCGACCCGTGAAGAACCGGGCAAGGACGTGGAAGGCGCAGAGCCCAACGCCTGAGGAGCAAAGTTTGAGGATGGTCTCTACCCGGTGACAGGCGGCACCGCGTCCCTCCCACTTCGTGTTGACGTTTGGGATTTTCTAGGCGTAGAATGGCAGGGTCTGGGTGTTGAGGGGCGGAGTAAGAGGTAGTTCGGCTGCCGGTGGGAGGCTTTCTTTGCGATCTAATTGGTTCCGACACCGGCCGGGGCCTCCTCGGCTCCCCCGGCAGCGCCACCTGCTCCCTGCGCGCCCCGCGGGTGGGTTTGCGGCGAGGGATGCTGCGGCCGCACCTGCCTCTCCCGCGCGCACCGCAGGGCTCAGAGTCCAGTCGGGGCCGGCACTGCCCCCGCTCCCCCGCGCCCTCCCTCCCCCAGGAGCGCGCGCCGCCCCCGCCTTACCGAAAGCCGCGCGGGCCGCGGGGCCCGGGTCCGCGCCTGCCTCTGCCCCGGCCGCGGGCTGAGCGGTGGGGCCCCGCCGGCCGCCTGCGGAGCTGGGACCAGCGAGACTGCCCCGCGCAGGCTTAGCCGGCCGAGCGCCTGCGGGTCTGCGCGGCGCGGCCGGCCGG
>NW_007113343.1:1128708-1184109 GCF_000164805.1 Carlito syrichta | reverse complement strand
GGGGAGCGGCCAGGTACTCCCACCCTGACCAGCGCAGGTCGGACTCCAACCGAGGGCTGCAGGGAGCGGCGCGTGGTGGCGCTGAGAGGCAGAAATCCCCGTGCGGCTATGCTGGTGTCTAGGGAGAGGCAAGGGCCGGGCCTCGGGCTCCTTGAGCCGGCAGCCGGAAAGCGGGCTTCAGCGTCCCCTTTTGGACGTGGGGGAGCAGCATGGCACTTCCAGTACGACTGTGTACGCCCTGTGGGCCGCCCCGAGCTTCAGCCGATCACCGTACTAGCCAATAAGATCTCCCTCTTGTATGTTCGGGCCTTGCTAAAGGAAAAGCTGGGGGAAGAGGGGTCAGTGGTGCAGGCCACCCGTGTTACTTGGTCTACTCACCTGAACACCCCCTTCTCTTGGCTGTCAGGTAGCTACCTTCATCTCCGCTCTGCCCACCTTCCCAGGTTGCCGGTACCTACCCTCCCCCCTCACCCCCATAGCTCCAGGAAGCACCATGCACAGACAACACAGTGAATGGAGAGGGGCTTAGTGAGGGATACAAAGCACTTTGTAGCCTATAAAGGCCACAAAACACCTTTTGCAATCTGCTCTTGTAGCAGTAATCCCGAACCAGGGCTCCCTATGGGCAGGAGCCATGTGAATCACTCTAGAACCCGGGACCCATCACGGGACTTGGCCTAATGTAGGCATCAATTAAGGTCCTTGGACCTGAGCTGACCTAGGGAGATGGA
The DNA here is from genome assembly GCF_000164805.1 of Carlito syrichta. Lineage (NCBI taxonomy): Eukaryota > Metazoa > Chordata > Mammalia > Primates > Tarsiidae > Carlito > Carlito syrichta. The sequence continues at coordinate 1,183,378 of NW_007113343.1, read as the reverse complement.
AGCAGGCAACCCTGGGCAGTGAGAAGCAGTATTGTGGTTTGTGGCTCCAGGCTGCAGAATCTCCCAGCTCAGACCACCCTCTGGAGAGACCATGTTCCTTTTCTAGGTGAGTACAACCAGAAGTTTGCCCTCTCAAACCCACAGCTGCTCTCTTTCTCTCTCTCGCTCTTCTCTTGGCTTTTAGGGTTTTTCCAGGGATCATCCTATCTGGCCCTGCATGTCCTCTCTTAGCACCCTCAGAGTTCTATCAACTTTCTGCAGATGAACTTTCCAGCAAAACTGTTCCCCCTCAGTCTGCAAGGCTCAGTCAGCACAGACTCTCAGAAGTGCCACATCCCGCTCTGATGGAACTCTGACTGTGAGGTCAGTTGGAGGAGTGCCTTTCACACATGATCTCATTTAAACCTGAACTACGTATGCATTTTATTATCATCCTCTTTTACAGATGTGGAAACTAAGATCAGCGACATAAAGCAGATTGTCAAGGTCACATGTTAGTAAGTATCAGAATCTGGATTTGAGCCCAGATCTATCTGATTCCAGGATCTACATTCCTGACCACTATGTGCTGGGGCCTCTTCAGCCCTGCCTATGCCTCTGGGACACTGGACAGGTCAGATCTATTTCTGAAAGAGCTGCTCTGCACTTGACTCGCTCCCGGTTCATCCAAACTTTCTGATGCGCTCAGGTCTGGGCACTTGTAAGGGAGAGCGGACCCCACGAGCCTGGCCCTGCATTATTTGTGGAATGATATAGGAAACCCAAGGCAGTTAGGAGCTTTGGGGCACAGTGTTAGCTCCACTCCCCAGCTTGACTACACTGGACACAACATCACCTGCTGTTGACCTGGGCCTGAGACACCCAAGTTGGGAAAAGAGATGGAGATAGAGTCATTCATTCGCTTAACAGAGCCTACGGTGAGTTAGATGTGGCTCCTTCTCTCGTGTAATGTACAATGAAGCAGATGAATAATCAGAAGGACACAAAGCTATGGGAGCAGTATTTCTTATTTCTTTTTCAGTTCCATCACCTTACATACAAGCAGCGTTCTGTCTTCAATTGAAAACAAATGTAACACTATTTCAGGAACACTGCGGGCCAATCAAATTTAACAGAGATAGCATCACTCGACATGGAAGTTCTAGTAGCCCAAAGATTAGAACTTGCCGATGCATTTCCAGAACCTCTGCCTCCTCTCTCCCACCCTACTCCCAAATTTTTAACTCAGGGGGCTCAGGTAAGAAAGATCCTTGCTAGGTGGGTCTGAAGCCTGAGAGATGAGCTTTTCCTTGGATAGAGGGCAAGCTGGAAGTGAGAGTGCTTATCTGGAAGGAGAAAGCCTGGGGACTTCCTGTGCCAGTGACCAGAGCCCTTCACCACCTCACACAAGCCACCTGCTGGTCCTTTCCTTGGGACTTAGAGAGGAATTGGTTCAGGATGTCAGAACTCCCCTTCCTCTGGACAAAGCAGTCACTGTGGAATGTCCTGCTGAACTGTGACTGGCCTTGTTTTGGATAAAACTAGGGGAAGTGGGGCAGCGGTGCAGACCACCCGTGTTACTTGGTCTAATCATCTAAACACCCCCTTCTCTTGGCTGTCAGGTGCAACCTTCATCTCTGTTCTGCCCACCTGTCTGGGAGCTTATACAACTCCACTCTTCAAAGAAAAGATCACACAATGTTAGGGTGAACCTTAGAGGAAATATTATCGAATCCCTTACCTAGCAGATTAAAGAAAGAAAAAAATGAATAAATGGAGGCCCAGAGACAGGATGGTACTGGTGAGGGTCACAGAGTCAGCGAGGGGGTTCCTGATCTTCAATGGTCCCTTCTCACTCTTAGCGTGCCAGGCAAACCCAGCCACCATGCACAGCAGCTCAGGGGTCTCTATGTAATAACCGCCTCTTCCCTGGCCACTTTTCCAGGATGCTGCTTGTGGAGGTTGTCTGGGAGATGCAGATGGCCACTTAGCATCAGAGGGAGGAAGAGAAGGCAGGCCCAGATTCTTCCCTAAAAATAACTCCATTTCAGACGGAAGCAAAGGCCTCACCAGCACCATCCGTGCCTCCCTCTGAAAGAACTCCACCTGGTGCTTGCTGGCCCCTGTGCATATCCTACCTGATGTGTTCTGAGAGGGCTGTGGGGGTGGCAGGTCTAGCTTCCTTTTATTTACAGCCTACCAATATGTTCGAAGAAAGGTTAGAGTTCCCAGTGGGGAGGTTTTTAAGCAGATTCCCAATGGGGAGGTTTTTTCTGTGCTGAAGCCAAGGTACCCCTCAAGGTGTCTGAATGGCAAGGAAGAGAATCACACTGGGCTCCAGACCTCTTTCTCACTTCCTTATGCTCCAGGGAGGTAAAAAACAGTGAATGCGGTTCCAGCTTCCTGTCCAAGAGGCTACCAAAGGGTTTTGGTCTTCTGGAAGGAAGATGAAGACTGGTATCTAGACAGTCTTGACATTGTTTTGTTTTGTTTTGATTTTTTTGAGTTGGAATCTCACTCTGTTGCCCAGGCTAGAGTGTAGTGGCATGCTCACAGTCACCACAGCCTCAACCTGCTGGACTCAGGTGATCCTTCCACCTTGACCTTTCAAGTAGCTGGAGCTATAGGCCATACCTGGCTAATTTTTTTATTTATTGTAGAGATGAGGTCTTGCCAAGTTGCCCAGGCTGTTCTTGAACCCCTGAATTCAGGCAATCTTGCCTCTGCCTCCCAAAGTGCTGGGATTAAAGGCTTGAGTCACCATGCCCGGGGGAGGAGTGATCTTATTAAATGATGAGAAAAGGCTGATTGGCCCCAGGCCACCTCAGGAGCTGTCTCAGAGGAGAACTTTCTAAGCCAGGAAGTGGAAACTTTTGTGCCTCCTGCAGACAGACTCAGCAGTGTGTGAGAAGTAGTATCCCTGGGGCCTTGTTCTAGCCTCTTATCATCTCTGCGGGCTTCAGAACATACCCTTTGTTCCTAGATAAGACATATAAAGGTTTAAGGTCACTAGGAACTCAGCAGGCCTACCACACTTTCAGTGGCTTTTCCAGAGACAGTTAGGGGAAGAAATGGCACCTCTCTGGGACCTGCCCAAGTCAGTAAAGTCCTTGAAATACTTTGGGGAATGTGTGTTTGTGACCAGCAATGATGAGAAAGGTCGGCACTGGGAACTGAGAGCTGAGGCTACAGGCAGGAGGTGACATCCCAGCCACAGGAACCAACCAGAGCAAACAGAGACTGAGTGGATGTGAAAACAGAGGGATGGAAACATAGGGTCACCTAAGTAGTCCAGTCCCAGTCCCAGATAAACTGGGGAGACAGATGTGTGTGTGTGTGTGTGTGTGTGTGTGTGTGTGTGTGTGTGTGTGTGTGTGTGTATTTCAAAGGCAACTGTGAAATCTAAGGGAATAATTCTGATCTCTAGAGACCAAACAATGCCATAAAACCCAGAGCACCTCATGGCAGACTGGGCCACATCTGCAGCCTGGGCAGACTCCTATTCATACAAACCTGAAGCCCATTCCAGAACCGCTATAACTGAACAGAGCTGGGGAGGCAACTCTCAACTTGTGCTCCCAAACCATCCACAGAGTGACTGGCTAGAGACAAAAACTGGAACATTCCTCTCTGTTCTAGTCCATGGAGGAGACTCAAGTTCATCTGTGTATTCACCAATCATGTGTCCATCCCAGAAATAGGCACAGTACAGTTGCTCGAAGAGGTGTCATAGCCAAGCAGTTAAATAGCATAGACTCTGAAGTCAAGATGCCCAGATTTGAATCCCAGTTCCGCCACTTATCAACTGTGTCATCTTGGGCAAGTAACTTAGCCTTTCTGTACAGCACTGGTAATAGGGAAATAGTAATGGGGAGAGGCATGCACAGAACAGTACCAGACACATTGTAAATGGAATGTAAGAGTTTGTGAGTAAATAAATTTGGGAATGATACCAACAAGGGTCTAGAGAACAAGGGTCCATAAATCATCAATTCTATAAGTGATTCTGGGTCAGGGACCTGGCTAGCTCCCAGCATCAGACTTGTGTGTATGTTATAACTCTCAGCCACATTCTAAATAGGAGTCATTATCATCCTTGGAGATGAGAAAATGGAATCTTGGAGAAGTGAAATCACTGACCCAGGGTCTCCCGGGAGCCAGCAGCTGGCCCAGTGAATCTGACTGGTTGACTCCCAAGTCTGTGCTCTTCACATTCCTACCACCTCCTTCCCTAATCTATCCAATCTATGGGACAGCAAAGAAGGGAGCCAGTGGGAAGACTTCCTGGAGGAGACTTCCCTTTTGCTGAGCCTCACGATCCGAATGGCAGGCAGATGGGAGGGAGAATAGTGAAGACAGGGAGCACTGAAACATGGTATCACAGATGAGGTACAGAGCCAGGAACTGTGAGGGACTTCTCCATTCATTCACTGACTAATGCTTATTCAGTGTCTGCCATGTTCCGTGTACTTTTCTGGGTGGATGAGATGCAGCAGGGGATAAAACATGAAGATAACCAGAGATGAAACAAGACAGGTAGGCAAGAATGCTAGGGGACTGTGGGAGCTATTTTTGGGAGCGGGAAGGGAGTTAATTGGCTATCTCCTCCATCCCCCCCTTGGTTTGGTACCATCCCTGCCCTCCTGGCTACTGAATTGGGCACAGTTCCCAGGCCTGGCCAACCATACTGCCCCAGTGGGATCAGGCCAACAGACACGCATATAGTCCAAGCAGAACTCTTCCTCAAGATCAGTGTATGGATATGGAGTACGAGCCAGTGTATGGATATGGAGTACGAGCCACGGAGATTAGGGCCATCAAATAATGTGTTCCCTGTGCAGTGGGGGAAACAAGGCCACGGGAAGAGACAAAGAGATTTCGATTGCCGAAGAGTCCAGAGGTAAAAGCTCCAGCCACTTTCTTTGCAATGGTTTTGATTACAGACTGGTTTTCCTCACAGTAGCAAGGGCCCACCCTCTTACTGCCACAAGCTTCCTTATCCAAAAGAGAACATTTTTGACCCAGCATTCCAGGCATGAGTCCTGAGCTCCACTCTGATTGGATTGAGTCACATGCCCACTTGAACCCATGCCATGACCAGAGGAATGGAATGTGCTGATTGTTCATGCCAGTCAAGGCCCCCTCCTAGAGCTGGGGTGGGCTCAGCTTCCCCAGAGATGCATAGGCTGAGGGGGTGGGGGAGGGAGGTGAACACCTGAATGACAGTTGAGTACAGTTGGGAAGGGAAAAGGAGGGATAAAAGGATAGATGGCAGACATCTAGCAGATGCAGTTCTGTCTACACTGGTAGCTTCCTAAGGTAAACACCTCTGAGTCTCTGCCTGAGGGCTTTCTCTGGCCTCTGCAATAAACTCAACCAAAGCACAGGGCAGGTCAGAAGTGTTGGCAATTTACCACTACAGGGGGCAGGTTTCAACCAAGTGAGGGTAAGGTCTGGTAGACATATATTCCCAACTTCTTTCCCCTCAGAGGAGATTATCTTGGAGGTGGGTTGTTTATCTCTATCTCTGTCCTAGAGACACCCAACAGGCCTGGGTCCCAGGTGTCCACAGCAGTAGCCTGCTGGTTAACACACCCTGTAATGGCTTCTTCCTGTCACTGCTCAGGCTCTTACTGGTGCTTACTGGGACTACTTCCCAATAAGTTCCTTTTGTGGAAACCCACCCTAAGATAGGATGGTCAGCTCATCTGAGCCCTGAAATTAAAACCCTTAAGAGAAGCCACAGTGTGGTATTCAACATTGTAATCTCTGTCATCTCATTGCTTACAGTACCCACACGTAGGAGGTGTCGGCAAATGTTTGTTGAAGGCATAAAAGGAAACTATTTAAAAACAAACAAAAAACTTGCGATTTACAAGGCAAGGTGTTTGTACCACCCAACCACTGTTTTCCTATGGGGCCAGCCCTAGACTTAACCCATATGAAATTTCGGAGGAAATTATACTTTTTGCCCGTTATGTCTTCCTGACCTCCTACCCTATTTTCCACTCCCTACTCCAAATTTACCCCCACATCAATCCTGCATTAAGTGTTTCGCTAAGTTCAGTGCATTCTGTAGCAGATACTGTTTCAAGAACATTGAATTCCTGCCTAAACACTTCTCTCTTAAAAGCTCTTTCCTAGGGGCAGCTTAGATGGCAGGAGACTACCTAGCACAGGTCCAGACTTGGATTGGTTCAGAGGGGGTGTTCCACTCCTTGTCAGATGCGCGAGGTCTGCAGGGACTTTCCTAGCATTGCTGGAGCAGAGTCCCCGAATAGAAAAGTCCATGCCGGCTTCACGGGTCAAGTTCCGGTGGAAAGAACTCAGGCTCCAACAACCTGGGTTCCAGCCTGTGTACTCCCTAGCGGTGTGATGTGGAGCCAGCCAGTAGATGGAGATAATGACCCCGACTTTGTAAGATCAGAGCAGGAGTCAAATGAGATGGCCTACATAAAGGCTCTCAATAAATGTCTGTTGTTTTCTCTCCTATTCGTATGGTGCTTTTTGCATGATAGCAACTTGCTAGGCTAGTGCTGTTTCCCAGAATTTCTTTTCCTGGATGGCTCTAAGCTAGGACTGGCCACAGGGGACAATTGCACGAGATGAGGAAGCAGTCTTTGTACCGGAAGGTCAGCACAGCGCATGGGCATGGCTGCAGCTCAGGTGTGTCGGTGTGGTGCTGTAGCCAGCTCCCAGTTCAAGCTGGGGCAGATTCTCCTCCTCCAGCTTGGCTGATTCCAGGGCCAGGTGTGGGTGGGTACACTGATTTGATGAAGGGTGTAAGCGGCTTCTAAGGGTCACTGCATCATCGAGGGGAGAGGTAGTGAGAAATACATGTGAATTTCACCTTCTTCTCAAGCATTCCAGTTTGTCTGAGTTCCAGCTGGCTCCACATTTGACAATGCCGTGGGCCCGGAAATCTCTGTAGACCTCTTCACCAACTCCACAGCTGTTGAGCTCCAATCCCTACAACAATCCCTTAATCCATATCATATGAATGATCCTGCTTCTCTGATCAAGCCCTCACTGATACAATAGGCAAGTAAAAACTGCCACTTCTCAAGAGCCTACCATGGGCCCAGATATTGCTTTATTTACCTTCATAACATCCATAGAGAAGGCTGAGATCATTAACCCATTTTCCCACCTGGGAAAAACAAAGACCAGAGAGATTAGCTCCTAGTAACTGGCAGAACTGGGATTTGGACCCTGGTCTGTCCATCTCTTGAGCCTCACCTCTGGTTACTTAGTCACTCTGAAACTTATCACAAGCATATATGTCATTAACAACAAAAGTACTGCAAATGTGATGTGTGCTTAGTAGAAACAGGAGATGACTCTTAGACATATCCACTTAAAATGTTTAAGATGCCAAAGAAATGGCAGAAAAAGTGAGTAGGACATCCCCCCAAAAGATGGAAAAACACTGAATTGAGCCGGGCTCAGTGGCTCAGTCTGTAATCCCGCGCCTTTGGGAGGCTGAGGTGAGTGGATTGCCTGAGCCCACAGGTTCAAGACCCGCCTGGGCAGGCGAGACCTCATCTTTACAATAAATCAAAAAAATTAGTTGGGCATGGTAGCATGCGCCTGTAGTTCCAGCTACTTGGAAGGCTGAGGCGGAAGGATAGCCGGAGCCCAGCAGGTCGAGGCTGCGGTGGCCGGGAGCGGCCACTGCACTCCAGTCTGGGCGACAGTGAGACTCCAACTCAAAAAAACCCCCAAAAACAGAAAACACTGAATTGTAGATCTGCTGGTCCTTAGGCAAGAGGCACATTAGCAATGTCTCAAACGAAGAGGTCTTGATTTCTCTGTGTACAGGCAAGTCTGAAATTTGGCTTCTGGCAGAAGCCATATTCTCCGTACAGTTTACCACTCAACATCCTCCCACGAGCCAACAATCTCTGACAGTCCAACTGGGAGAAAATCAAAGAAGCGATTGAGTGAAGGCTGCTTTGGATCTGTGCCCGAGAGTCACAGGATCCCAGAACAAAGTGGGAAGGCGCGGGCCACAGCGGCCTTCTAAGAATGCCTGAGAGGCCAGGCCTCGAGGTTTTCTATTTCCCTTGAGGACCGAGGGAAGCATCTTAGAACAAGGCTGTGGCCACCCCGGGGACAACAGGAAGCAAGCAAATGTCATGTTGCATGGTTCACTCTGGGCAGAGGAGGAGGATCGGGGCCTGGAAGAGGGGCAGAGGGAAAGAGAGGGCTGAAATATCACTCCTCCAAGATCCAGCCTGTCTGTTCCTTCCTCCCCATCCTTCCTGGGCTCTGCTTCAGGCTTGGTGTTCCCCTCCAAAGGCCCCTCCCTCTTCCTTTTGGCCCAGTGGGGACTGTCACACTCCCTTTCAGACTGTGTTATAGGTCACCGCCTTGGAAAGTCTCCCTTATTGCCTCAGTCCATGCTCCTTCCACACTCGGTGAGTAGACTCACCCATGTCCTGTGAAGTCTTATACCCTCTTTAGTTGTTTTCCCATGACAGCTGCTTCAGAGAAGTGCCCTACCTCTAAAATCATTTTCCTCGTTATATTAAAAATAAGCTTTTTTTTTTAAACAAAATCAAAGCTGTGCCCAATTAAAAAGACAAATCAAAAGGAATTACATAGGTTAGATGTGGTGGTTCATGCCTGTAACCCCAGCACTTTGGGAGGCCAAGGTGAGAAGACCGCTTGAACCCAGAATTTCGAGACTAGGCAACACAACAAGACCTTGTCTCTAAAAAAAAAAATTTTTTTTTAAGTTAGCCAGCATGGTGGCGTATGCCTGTAGTCCCAGCTACTCAGGAGGCTGAGGTGGAAGGATCGCCTGAGCCCAAGAGGTCAAGGCCACGGTGAGCCATGATCGTGCCACTGCACTCTAGTCTTGGTGACAGAATGAGACCCCAACTAAGAAGAATAAAAGGAATAATGAAAATATAGACACTCTCACTGACCAGAGACTGAAACCATTACACCTTGGTGAATATGGACGAATTCACATTATCAGTATATGCACCTGTGAAATCTTACAGCTTCAGAGGTAGTCAGGGAGTAGATAGGGTTTAGGCTTTGTAGTTAAACCAGCTTGGAGTGAAATCTCAAATCTAACGTTATGACTTTGGCTAAATTAGTCTTTCTGAGTCTCAATTTTCTCTTTTGTAAAATGGGGGTAGTAAAGTTGTTGTATAAAGTTGTAATAAAGTTGTTATGAGGATTAAGCTAAAGGAGCCACATAAAACCCACCAAGGATGATATATAAAATCACTATTTGTGTGTGGGGGGGATTTAAAAACACATTTTAAAAATTATCTATTTAAATCACTTCAAAGCATAAAATTCTGTGGTATTTAGTAAATTCATAGTGTTGTGCAACCATCACCATTATCAAGTTCCAGAACTTTTCTTTTATGAGAGCTGTTTCACCCATAGCGCCAGAACATTTTTATCACCTCAAAAGGAAGCCCACACCCATTAAGCAGTTCCTCTACTCCCCCTTCCTCCTGGCCCCCCGGCAACTGCGAATCTGCTTTCTGTCTCTATGGAAAATCACTTTTATCTTCAGTCTTTCCCCCTCTTTCAGTTTTTCCTGACAACTTGAATTGTGGTCAAACTTCTCTCATCAAGCGGACCAAATCAAACTAAAATAAGAAAACAAAAATAACAAGCTACTAAATAAACATATAGAAAGTATTTGCCACATCTCTGTGGGCCACTGTTCTGTCTCCTACCAGAAACTTCTTGAAGAGTCATCCATCAGCCTTTTTCTCTGTATCCTCCAGTCTCATTGACCCTAAACCCTATAACCTGGCTCTGGTTAGGGTGATGGGCCCTCCTAGTGGTCAAAACTATGTTTTATTTTTGGCTTTTTCCCCCTTAATTTCTTTGCACCACAGCACACTGTTGACCACCCCTCCTTCTTAAAATCCTCCCTCCACCTTGTCGCTACAATAAATAAAAAAGTAGCCGGGCGTGGTAGAGCACACCTGTAGTTGTGGCTACTTGGAAGGCTGAAGAGGAAGTCTCGCCGGAGCCCAGCAGGTCGAGGCTGGGGTGGCTATGAGTGTGCCACTGCACTCCAACCTGGGCGACAGAGTGAGACTGGCTCCAACTCAAAAAAACAAAAAACTTCCCTTCTTTGTTTCCAAAACACCGCTGGTTCACCTCAGTTTTCCCTGCCATAAGAGAGTCTCTTCCTGCTCTTCTCTCTCGACATTTCCCCTTGGGCGACCACATCCCTCACCCCTGCCTCAACTATCATACAGACACTGACGAATTCCAGCTCTCTCCTGAATTCCAGACAGGTATGTTCATTTGCCCGTTGGACATTGCTTCCTGGATATCCTTGAGGCATCTCAAAGTCAACACGTCCAAACCAAATTGTCCAAGATCCATTTAACAATCTCCATTTCTAAGCTCACAATGGTATCACCATCCACCCAATTTCCCAAACTAGAATTTTTTTGAGTCTGCGTGTTTCCTTTCTTTTTCTAAATCTTCTTTTCCAATTGGTTAACAAATCCTGTCAATTATAGTTCAGAAACATCCATGGAATCTTCTCCCTCCTATCCGCACTTATTACTACTGTCTTAGTCTATTTTCCCAGTATCTCTTCTCTGAACAACTAAAATTCCTTTTTAAAAAATCACATGTTCTTTCTATAACTGTCAGAGTTTATGTCTTAAAATACAAAAGCGATCTTGCCATTCTCCTACTTAAATACCTCTACTTCCTTGAAAAGACAGTGACACTCCTTTGCTTGGTCCTGACTACCTCCTCAGCCTCCTCTCCCAGGACATGCATGATCTGTCACAAAGCCTCCACTCGCTACCGTGAGCTTCTAGGTGAAGCTGCCTAGTGGGAGGACATGGACTCAGGTGAAGCCAATCCGCCGCCTCACCTCTTTGGTCCCAGTTACTGGCTGAGGCTCAAGAAAGAGCCAATGAAATGCAATTCTGGGCTTTTGAGTTATAGGAACATCCAACCTCTTCTTTGTACTGGTTATGAAGGAAGCAGGCACAGAGTCTGAGCATCCTGCAACCAACAGGGGCCTGAGCACGGAGCCAGCACTGGGGAAAGAGGCAGACCACATCCTGATGACATCTTTGGAGACCTGGATCAAACCCTTTCCAGAGTTATATAGCCTTTGTCTGGTTTTGTTTGTTTGTTTGTTTGTTTTGTTTTTTAATGTAAGGCAATGCATAAAACTCACTCCCACTTTTTTCTTTTAAGATAGTTTGAGCTTGGATTTGTGTTATTTGCAAACCCAATTCCTTGTTCATTACCCTGTAAGCCATAGTTGCCTAAATTTTGTCAATTCAATCATAACGTCTGGGGTGAGAGCCAGGCATCTGTTGTTTTTAAAGATCTCAGGCTACTCCAACGAGTAGTGAAATTTGGAGACCACTGCTATGAGCAAAGTGAGCCGCTTCCCTAGTCCCTACCTACCATCAACCAAAGCTCTTCTCATGTCATATCTCTGGCCTGACTCCCCCTTTGGGCTCTGAGCATCTTAATGGCAGATTCACATCTCTCTCTCTTCTCTGCCTTGCCCATAGTAGGGCCTAAGGAAGTGTTAAGTAATGAAGACACGAGGGGTTGAATGAATGAGGCTGGTCCATGCCATCTTCTTGCGTATTTTTTCCTTCAAGACACCTTGTACTGGGCACAAGGTATAAGAAAGGGTGGGGTCAGGTATAAAATGAGTTCAGGCTCCAGAACCTGTGGAACTTTGCCCAAGTCCTGGTGATCCAGGGCAAATACTCTACCGCTCAGTGCCTCCCTTTCCTCGTCCATAACATGTATAAAGCAACGACTCTTGCAACACAGTGCTGACGTCGGGATTTCATAAGTTAATACATATGAAACTCTTAGAACACTGCAAGCGCACAATGTCAGCCTCTATTTTCATTCATTCATTTACACACATGAATTAAGGACAGACTCCCTGGTTGGCTAAGAGGTGAAGGGAAAGTCAGATGGTGGAGACAGCGAGAACAGATGGCTCCTTGCAAGATTTCTTATGGTTAGAAGGGGACACACAGTGAGGGAATAAACAGAACAGAAAGTGGCTTCCAGTGCTTTCATTTTTTAGACAGCAAACCTTGAGCATGTTTAGACGATGAAAGAGCCAGTAAGGGGGGAAGCTAGAAGTTTTGAGAGGGGCGGATTCAACACCTGATAGAGTGAGATCCACAGGAGGAAGGAGATGTGTCTGGAGCACAGGGGACAGAATGAGCCTTGAACCCAGGACACTCAGAGATAAGAGGAATGTAGAGAAGATGACGACTGAGATATTCACACCTGTGTGGTTTGGGAGTTGTTTTGCTTTGCGTGCAGTTTGTTAAATTAGGTATATTTTGTTCAGGTGGCTGAAAGTTTAACTGCTTTGGGGTGGAGAACCAATTATGGCTTGGTGGCAGAACAAAAGACAGAAAGTTCTCAGCTACAGCTGGCTCTGCCCCACCCAAAATCATCAGGTGTTTTCCAGGCCACCTGAATAGAGCCTAGTATTTGGACTGAGACCAAGTGAAGGGCTTATTGTTTTGTGTTATTCATGGCAGAGAATTTCGTCTGTTTTAAAGGAACTATCTTTCTGCCTGAGGGGAGAGGAAAGGACTTCCTTAAGAAGAACAAGGCCTTATAACAGGATTTCTTATCATGAAACTTTACCTGTAGAGCAGTTGTCATTAAACGCCTAAGGGTCTATAAATTTGGCGGCACAATGGTTAGAGGGCTCTCTGCTGTTTTAGAGAGATAGTGAGCTTCCGGCCAAGGATGCCCTTGAGCAGTCCATTCCCGCCCCCCCCCCAACCTCCTCCCACCTCATATCTTATCTGTAAAACAAGGGCATGGGCCTGCGGGCCTGCCTGCTCCCTCCCTCCCTCCCTTCCGTCCTCTCTTCCATCATTATGTATTCTCTGAGCTCCTGTCCTATGCAGGGAACTATTGGAGGTGCTCTGGGGAGATAAAACCCCATTCAGCCCTTGTCCCTCCCTCAGTTAATTTGTAATTTGCAGGGAAACAATCACCAAAACCACCCCGTTGCAGCCTAGCTTTTCATCAACTCTCATTCAAACAGTTAGCCCGTGGGTTCTGTCTGTCTCTGACAGCATCAATTTTTCCCCCTCCATAGCTGCCAGGAGGAACTTTCTGGAGCTCGGGTGTCCATTTGGAACGCTGCCCTCCAGCCCTGCAACCTGACAGACAATTCCTGCCTTTGTTTCCTTTAGTCACACTCTCCTCTCCCCATTCTCTATGTCTTGCAAACTCCTACGCATCCTTCAAGGCCCAACTTCATTGCTTTCCCCATGCCCACACCCTTGGCAGAATGAATTGCTCCCTTCTACGGCGCCATCCCTAGCATTTCAAACACACCTCGGTTCTAGCAGTTATCACAGTATATTTCTCCTAAGGAGGAATAGACCTTAACTATGTTTTGTTTCTTCAGTGCACGACAGGTAGCTGGAGTCGTGTAAGGGATAGTGAAGTCACTGAGTATCACAAGCGAGAAGTACGCAAAAACACTTTTGCTCATCGCCCTCCCAAGCCATAAACATGTTTTGGGGGGAATCCCAGAGACCCGGAACCTGAGGATTTTTTGCCCTAATATTTCAACTACAAGGAAACAAAGTATGACACAGCAAACACTCATGCACCCACCATCCCACTATAACAATTCTTCTCATTTTGTCATATTTGCTTCAGATTGTTTTTTCTTTTCTTTCTTTCTTTTTTTTTTTTTTTGAGTTGGAGTCTCACTCCATTGCTCAGGCTGGAGTGCAGTGGCTTACTCATGGCCACCCCAGCGTTGACCTTCTGGGCTCTGGCAATCCTTCTACCTCAGCCTTCCAAGTAGCCAGAACTACAGGCGTGCGTTACCACGCCCGGCTAATTTTTGATTTATTGTGGAGACGAGATCTCACCAGGTTACCCAGGTTGGGCTCGAACCCACAGGCTCAGGCAATTCATTTGCCTTGCCCTCCCAAAGTGCTGAGATTACTGGCTGAACCACTGAGCCCGGCCCAGATATATATTTTTTTCTATTTTTATTTTTTTGAGTTGGAGTCTATTGCCCACTCTGGAGTGCAGTGGCACGATCATGGCTTGATCTCCTAAGCTCAGGTTATCCTTCTGCCTCAGTCTTCCAAGTAAATGATACTATAAGCCCATACCAATATGTCCGACTAATTCTGTTGATATTTTGTAGAGACGAGGTCTCACTATATTGCCCTGGCTGATCTCAAATTCCTGGGTTCAAGAGATCCTCCTGCCTCAACCTCCCAAAATGCTGTGATTACAGGCATAAGCCACCACACTGGGCCTCTTTGTATATTTTTAGAGAAATAAATATAATTAATACATACTCTGTTCCTCAAAGGGGTCCATTCCCTTTTGTCCCAAATTTGATGTTTATCATTCTAATGTATGCTTCTATACTTTTACAAAGGCACATAGTTCTAAACAATATCTTGGACTTTTAAAAATGTTTTTAAACACATTATCTTCACATAGACTTTGCTACATGTATGAAATTACATTTGCTTTTCCTCTTAGCATTATCCAGACACGTGTGGACTTATTTCTGGTTTCTCTGTTCTATGCCATTGTCTGTCTGTCTCTTCCTGCCCTGATTCCTTGAAATCAGTGCCTTTACAATAGGTCTTAATAGCTGGCAGGCTAAGTGCTCTCCTCCTTGTTCTTCAAAACCATTTAAGCTATTCTTTGGCTTTCACTGTTCCATATGAATTTTAGAATCAGCTTGTAAAGGTTTATGATATACTTTATTGAAGTGGGTGATTCATTAAATTTATACATCAATTTGAGAGCCATTCTTGTTTTTATGGTACTGTCTTCCCATCCACGAGCCTCTCCAACTATTCAGCTCTCCTGGGTGTGGGATGTGGTGATGCGCCCCATCATTCCCGTGGAATCCCCAGTGGAGGCCAAAGAACACCTGAGACAGCTCTCCCTGTGCGTGAGCAGAGCCCAGTCAGCAGGAAAAAATGGCCAATGTCTAGCTGACCCCGAGATGGCAAATAAGCTGAATGTATGGCTTCTCTCACCTCCTAATCCCACTTATAGCATGCTAGTCCACCATGATGCTCTCTTCCTCCATATCTAGGGCCCTAGGTTTTCTTCCTGCCCTGGCACTTTCAGCAGCCCCCCAAGATGAGTCAGAGCTGGCACACCAGGCGAAGCCACTATGCCACCCAGCCTAAGTCTCGCTAAGCAGGCAGGCATTTGCTGGAACTCTGTGACAACCCAACACTGGAGGCTCTGAGAGACTTCATAGACCTGCCCCATTCCACAGGCAGAAGTTAGGCACATCAGACATGTAACCCCTCCCATCTTAAAGATTGTTTCCCTGGGGAGAGACAATTGGTTTTAGGTAAATCAATTAGCTGAATAGACTGAAAGGAGTATTATTTTGCTGTGGGATCTGGTTTTGAGTTCTTCATTTATCTGCCAGTCTACTCCGTGTTTTTCCATGTGCAAAAGTCCTTAAACTCTCGTCCTTAAATGCTCGGCAGTAGGCAGTAATTATGTCTGCTTCCACTTCTTATGGAAACAAGCAATTACCATATATTATGGCAAAGAAGACCACAGAGGTTTATTTAAGGATCTCTGCCCTGCTCCCTTCTGCACCTCTTGCTCCAGCACACAGTAGGCGCTTATCACATCCTGAGGCAGGTGAGCATTCATCAATATTCAGGGAGTACCCATCCAGTGTCAGGCCCTGGGTTAAAAGATATGAGCCCACTATGTTCTCACCACAGTGGTAGGTACAATCATCTCCACTTTACAGAAGAGAAACAAAGGCTCAGGGAGCTAAAGTCACATAGTCAGTCAACAGTAGAACTGAGAGCCGAGACCCACCTACCTGTGAGGGTGGAATCCAAGTTCAATGATGGTGGAATCCAGGTTCAGCACCACATACACTCATTGCTGCTGCTGTCGAAGGGAAGAGAGGAGGGAGGAAGGGAAGGAGAGGGAGAAAGGAGAAAGAGGGACAGGGAGAGAGCATGCAAGAAAGAGAAGAAAAGGAGGATGTTGAGAAAGAGGGAAGACAGAAGAGAAGAGAGTGAGGGAGGCTGGTGATGGTGGAGGCTCCATAGGCCTTCCTTTCTCTTCCCTTTCCCAGAGTCTGCGACCTGGGGTCCTGGGAGTTTGGAAACCCATCACAGAGTGCTCTCGTGTGTCCTTCAGAGGCAGGAGAGAAGGAGGAAGAGAAGGAAGGCTGTGGTTCCTCGCTGAAGGGGGCACAGTTCGTTAAGGCCTGATGTATATAGGGGAAAGTTGTGTCCTGAGACCAATCACCAAGGTAGCATTAACCTTTATGATGGAGAGAGAAAAGTCCCAGCAACCCTATGAACACTGTAGCCTTAGAGAGGGACTCAGCTAAAGACCAAAGGAAGAACTGGAGAGATGAACTGGAGAGTATAATTTGCTTAAACATAAATAAAACGAAAAACTTTTCCAGATTATAAAAACTGTCTCTAGGGTGGAACTCTGGACATTCTTTCTGTTCAAATCTTTTATTACATGCGTGTATTACAGTGGATATGATTCTCTTTATTTTGCTTGATTTGCCAGACATTGTGCAAAGGTCACCCCCAGAACAGTGGACGGTGGGAAGGAGAGTGTGTGCACCGTGGGTGTAGCTGTCCTATGGGGAGCTACTGCAGGGAGAGGCTGGCACTCCTGCTAGCAGGCACTCAGGTCACTACCCATTACATAAGGTGCATTGCTAGGGCATTACCTCAGTCAGGAAGGAACCACTTCTGGACTTTTGACTTCCCTTCCCATCCCCCTCTCCTGTTCCCAGCTCACGGGGTCTCCTGTATTTTCTGATAGCTGCTAAAAGAATGCCAAGAGGTTGTCTCTCCCCCATGCTCTCTGGGGTATGGGCTTAATGAACTTCCAGTCCAAGTTTGTCCTCCACAGGAAAAAGGGCAGACAGGATGCTGGAGCCAAAGTAAGCCAAAAATCAAGTCTATGGGAGGCATCTGTCTTCTTCCCGTCGTGACCTTCTGGACAGCTACAAGGCCCAGAGGAGCAGGAGTAGCAGGGTCTGAGGACTTTAGGGGGGTCAACAGACTGACAGTAGGCCTGGCAGGGGCTTTCAAGCAGGTGGGCCAGGCTGTGATAGAAAGAATCTCTGGTACTTGCCAAGGACACTTGTCCTCAGGTGGGCATCAGCATCCGCTGCTAAAAGAACTTCCTATTTGAAACAGGAAGTGCTTTTGGATTCAGGAATAGAGTTTGGTCTAAAAGGAAAAAAGATAGGGGAAGTTAGCAAGAGCAAGACCTTACAATTCCAGCCTAATGGGGTCCAGGGGACTCCCCACGCCCTGGAAAACCTGGGAGAACTGAAGCAAAAGCTCAGTCACCCAGATAGGTCTGGGGAAAGCTGGAGCTGGGAGTATAGGTGGGGACCCAAGGAAGGGAGCATCCTCAGAAGTACATGGGTCACGAACACAGATCTTGATTCTTTCTCTCCCACACTGCCCAGATAGGGCTACCACTATAGGTCAGGTCTGACTTCACTGACTCGTGGACCTGGCTGGGGAGAACAGAAATGGACACCTTTAGTCTCATCGTGTGAGTAATAAGGTGAGACTCTCAACTTGAACCTGTTGATAATCTGATTTTTTTCCTCCACAACTCTTAGTATTGACAAAGCACTTGGCTTGCACTGACTGTATCCATTCACTTATGAAATTAGACAATTGCATTTCCTCATGCCCATACCAAAGAGCCCTTCAAAAATTAAAAAAGGAAGCCACAGTACAGAGAGGTAAAGGGTACCAGCTAATACACACCAGGTTGGCCACTCCCTCCCCTCCTGGTCTTTGGCAGGCTATGATTGCTAGTCAGTCACTGCGTTATTTCCTGCTGAGCCTAGAGCAGCTGACAAAACTAGGCAGGACACCGCAGGCCTTCCTCTCCAACTGCTCGGTGTTTGGCATGCCCTGTGTGTCAAGTGAGGAGCCAGGTAGGATGAGCAGAAGGCAGTGCTGTGAGGAAGAAGGAACCCTGGAGAATAAAAATGTCTTCCTCAGTTATTCTTTACCTCAACAATGCAACACAACTGTGGCAGATTTCATTTCCCAAAGATGGTCCCAAAGATATGTCCCACTCTATAGTCACTTTTGAAATGTGGCCTTGCCACTTCCTATGAAGACTTGACATCTAAGTCACTACTCTCATGAAGGGTAGGATGCTGTGACTGTTTTGACCAATAGAGTAGGGAGGAAGCCCTTAACTAGCCCGGCAGCATCCTCTTCCTGCCTCCTGGAACCCAGCACCATGTGTGGGAAGCCCGGGCCTTGTGAAGAGGCCATGTGCAACCAGGAGTCCATCTGGGCTCCTGGATGACAGCCAGCATTGAGTGTCAGCCACCCGAGGAAGCTATCCTAGCAACCACACCCAGTTGAACCTTCAGATGACTGCAGCCCCAGCCGACGTCTGACCATACTTCTATGAAAGACCCCACGTAGAAATTGCCCCGTCAAGATTGTTCAATGGGAAAAATCAAGGGAGAGCATAATAAATGAGTACATGATAAATTGTTTTAAGCTACTAAGTTTTGGGGTGGTTTGTTACTTAGCAATAGAAACTAGAACAGAAATAGACTAACCCAAATATATGCCATAAAACAATGTGTATTATTTCTTGTGAGTCTAGTTGTTCGTGTGTCTCCAGTCACCTGGCAGGTTGGCTGGGGGCTGGCCAGCCTGGGGTGGCCTCTACCTGGACAATGGTCTCTGCTCTGCGTGATCTCTCATTCCCCGGCAGGCTAACTCAGTCTTGTTCTTGTGACAGTAGCAGGGATTTAAGAGAGAATGTGGAAGGCACAAACCTTCTCAAGACCTAAGCTTGGAGAAGACACACTACTTGTCACGTCCATTAAACGTTCAAAGCAAATCTCAAAACCAGCCCATATTCAAAGGGCGGGGACATGCATTCTCTCTTGCTTGGAGGAGCTGCAAAGTCACGTTGCAGAGGGTGTGGGTGCTGGGAGGAGGGATGGAGAATTGTGGCTGTTTCTGCAATCAGGCTATCACAATAACTAACAAGGACATTAAGGAATTTGCAGGGGATTGTGAATTATAAAACCCTCCTCTGTTTTGACTGACCGCTGTCGTTAAATCTTCCTTGCTGAAGATTCTTTTTTATTATTTTAGTTTTTCACATGGAGGAAGGTAAGGGAAAAAAGGGGCTGTGAACTAACGTTTTGGGATGGCCAGCCATACTTGACAAGTGCTCTGGTCCTACAGTTTTTGCCTCTGTTTTTGCTCTGTGAAGCCTTCGGTTTCTCTGGCGGTGTCTCTAGTGTGTATAAGTGTGAGGAACCCTTAGTCCCCACCTTAACCAAGAAAGTTCTTGTGACTTCCTCTGGAGAAATGTTGTGCAGCTTTGAGAAACAAAAAGATGTGAAATCCACTGAACTAGACCAACCTCTCAGTCTTGTGGTAAAGGAGACATTCTTAGTGAAGCTGAGTATCTCTTCCAAGTTACTCAGTCACCGGCTGGGATTAGAACCCCAGTCTGCTGACCTGCCATTCTACCCAAGGCTAGTTCTTCCCTCTTACTCGCCCCTCTTCTCTCTGGGTTCAAAATGGTAGAGGACCACTGTAGCCCGGTGGATGAGAGAAACCCAAGGAACATCACAAGAGCTGTTCCTGGCCTGGCACTGATTCATCCCTCTTCTTCCCCGCCATGGTGAATAGCTCTTGAACCCTGAGCCTCAGTGAGTCTGTCCCTCACATATGACCACACCTTCACATGACGATCCCTACGAGGCTTGGTTCCCAGAACCACAGACAATCCAGGGCAACGTATTGGCAGGCAGGCTGAGCTGGCTGGTCCACTCCAGGGTTTAGCTCCACTTGGTGGAGCTAAGCCTCCAAGGGCCAACAGAGCACCCTTTGGGGGCTTAGCTTCTCATTTCCCAGGAGAAGGCTCGGTCTTGCTTGGAGCCTGTGATCTCCTTGTTCTCCTCCCAGTTTGTTAATTCCATTTCTTCCCAAGTTAGATTTTTTAGAACACGGGCTATTTATAGCTCCTCCTAAGCCCTTTCCAGTCTGTTTCCTGTTCAAGTAGTGCATTAGTCACCAGAAAGTGTCTCAAGCCATCTCCACGTCCCTGCCTGATCCCAGCCACAGGGAACCCTGGGACACTGATCAGACTCAGGGTGGATCCCCATGGGGAGGTGGGAAACAGGAGGCAGGAGGCTGGCTGGGAGGGGGGCCAGAGGGAGCACCTCTTATTCCCCATCCTCTGTGTCATAGAGCTCTGAGTCCTTCCTGGAGTTTATTTAGCCCTTGGAGACATAGAAACTGCAGCAGCACCTCCATTGGGCCACATATTTTTGCCATTACTTGATGACCTATTTGCATGCAGCTCCTTGCAGAGAATTTCCTCCCAAGCCATATACGGTGATTTCATTGCACCACAAACTGAGGCTTCTATTTGCAGTCAGCGATCGAGGCTCCTTTCTGACTTCCTCCTGCCCGTCCCACATCCTCCCTTGTACTGTGGACTGCCTAGGCTGCTCTGAGTGCCTTCGAGCTCAGTTCTCTCCCAGCACGGTTGGTCCCAAGAATTTACCAGCTTCATCTGAGGAGAGAGCCTGGAGATTGGAGATGAAGTTTTGTAGCTACAGGCCCAGAGAGCAGAGATCTCTGAGACCAAGGGGAGGAAGAGGGACTTCCACAGTAAATGTATCAAGGGAACCATTTCTGGACATCTCTAGCAGGCCACCAACATCTCCTGGCAGCCCCTGGCCACCTTGAGTACTTTGATCAGCCTCCACAAATCCCTAGTGAAGGAGTTGAGTGCAGGTGTCTGACCTTGAGCTTTCTAACTCTGAACTTTCTGGGGACACAGAAGAGAAAATGGGGGGACGTCTGCACAGCGTCATCGGGTGTCCTACAACCCACAAACTAAAGTCTTTCCAAACTGTAGCCTCACCACTCCCAGTCCCCAAACAGGGGGACTTTCATCTCTTGAGTAAAGCTTCTGAGGGCCTCAGAGACGATTTGTGCTAGGTTCTCCTCAGGGTGCAAGAGCCTCCTCAGTCCCATCCTCAGGGTTATCCATCTCAGAGCAGCAAGGGACTACCTACTACCTGCCAGTCCTTGAGCACCTGCATTGTGCCAGGTCTGCCTTCTGGGTGCTGTGGAAACCAACACTCTGTACTCAGATAAAGGTCTTGGGATTGAGCTGAGTGCAGCCCTCCTGTCTCACTCAGAGAGCTGCCACGTGCACCTGTACCCTGAGCGGAGGAGGCGAAGGAAACCAGGCATGAGACATGTGCGCCAGGCAGCAGGCCAGGCCCAGGCACCCCAGGGCTACTCCGGAGCTGTGAGGCACACTGACAATCTGGCACAACTATTTTTATTCCCACTTAGTTTCCATCCTAGGAAATGCATTACAGACTGTCTCCCCACAGAGCACACTCAATTACATCCTTGGGAATGCAAGAACCCAGAAGATGCCATTAGGAACAGCTTAGTCAGCTTAGTCAAGGATCAGTTTGCTTCTGACAGTGCTGGAGGTCTTGAGACAGATTCCCAGGGGATGGAGGATCCACTGACAGGGTGGGGCTATGAGCACCATGCAGGGACTTCCCCTCTTCCAGAGCCATGATGGTGGATTCTAAAGCAGAGAGCTTCTGAGTGAGACACCCTCATTCAATTTCCTCTTAAACCAGGTCCTCTCCCACTTCTCCTTTTTAAATTATGAAAATGAACACATCTGCAGAAAAGGACATAGAACGCTATACTTTCAAATAAACCACTAGAACCAAACACCCCTGCACTCACCACTCACATCAAGACACAAGCCATCACGAGCACGCCTGAGCACCACTCTTGTCCCTATCTGTCGTCTCTTCTAATACTCATCTCCCTCTTCCCTAGGAGTGTATGGCATCTCCTTCCTTGTCCTTCAGTTTTACCTCCTGACTTTGCATCCCTAAAGAAAATCTCTTAACATTACCTGTTTTGAGCTTCATATGAATAGAAACATGTTCTGAGGTTTCTATGTATCTTACTTCTCTTGCTTGGTTACGTATATGTGATTCACCCATGTCACTGTGTTTATCTGTAGTGCATTCGTTTTCATGTCTGTCTAATGAATCACTGAGTGAATATGCCTTATTTATTTATCCATACTACTGTTGATGAGCATTTGGGTTGTTTCCAGGTTTTGACTATTATAAGCAATGTTGCAATGAACGTTCTTGGTATGTATGCCTTGGTACAAATACGCATATAGTATTTCCCCGTGATTTATACTAAGAGTGTAATTGCTGGGCCACAGGGCATGTGTGTCTTCACCTTTAATGGTCAATAACATGGTTTTCCAAGTTGCACCACCTCTGGCTCGCTCTGTTGGACAATTGCCATGGCTATGCTGGGGGAGGAAGGCCATGGGCTCAGAACGACTGGTCCCACAGAAATGCTTCAGGAGGAAGGACTTCTGTTGAGAAACCAACCTGGGTGGCCTACGTTCCTTTTCCCGTCTCACTCATGGGATCTGTCGACCCCTGCTTCATTGCTCCAGCCTCTGCTATCTTTTGTGCTTCCCAAACTCTCTAGTCAAGGACATGGTGGGCAGTTGTCATGTGAAAATTAGTCCAAGGGTAGTGGGGTCCCAGCTATCAGACAGGAAGTCAGAAGAGATGACTCAGGATGGGGTTTGAGCAGGGCTGTTGGCAGGATGGTGCTGTCGAGTCTGGAACCTGAGGCATGATGGCTCCTCATGGCAGCCTGGAACAGCAAGGAGAAGATAAGTTAGGAGATTCATCAGGCCCAGGGATGTGGAACAGATCCCAAACTGCCTTCAGCAGAGCACTTACAAATCTTTACATTATGACCAAAAAAAAACCAAAGTAAGGTCTTTAACAAAAAAGGAGATTTGACCAGGCATGGTAGCTCACGCTTGTAAACCCAGCATTTTGGAAGGCTGAGGCAGATTGCTTGAGGCTAGGAGTTTGAGACCAGCTTAGATAACATGGCAAGACCTTGTCTCTAAAAAAAAAAAAAAAGCTGGGTGTGGTGGTATGCTCCTGTAGCCCCAGCTACTCGGGAGGCAGAGGTGGGAGGATCACTAGAGCTCAGGAGGTAAAGACGGTGGTAAGCCATGATCATGCCACTGCACTCCAGCCTGGATGACAGAGTGAGATCCCAACTCAAAAAAGTAAATAAAACAATCTATGGGCTTGTAGCACAATATAATCATAGGCCGGCCTTTAAGAAAAACTTAATCCGGAAGCTCCAACAATATTATCAGACTCAGGTTCTTGGAATATCTTGTCTCTACTTTGAGAGTCAGCAATTGCTAAGAAAGGGTAAGATGAAGCTGCACAGAAAAGATAAGCTTCTGGAACAGGAATGGAAACAGGCAGTCCTGGCATCAGCAGGGTCTGTAACGGATAGCTCAGGCAGTGGTCACCCATCTGTGAATACAGCAGGTGCCCTTAGGTGTTCCTAGTGCCTAGTGAACCACTCTCCACTCTCTTAAGCTTGGGGGTTGGCACACACACACCCTCTAAAGTCATGTTCACATCCTCTGATTCCTAAAAATATTAATCTATTATTTTTCTGAGCATCTGGGAGAGGACTCCTGGAGAGGAAAGAAAAAAAAAGAATGTTCTTATTAGACATAAAGATTTTTAATATGTTTTCTATACTAGAAATTAGGAACTAAGGGTTCAATTTAAGATTTGGTACTATTTTCAGGTAGGTGAGGACATTTAGACTCCAACATGCCTTTGGAATTTCTGGGACATTTCTACGGTGAGACCAAAGAGACAGAATATTTGAACTGAGGGCTGTCTTGGAAAATCCTAGAGGTGTAGTAGCTGCATTGATTTTTAATAACATTTATTAGGATTGGGTTTTTTAAATACAAAAAAAAAGTTAAAAATCTGTGGCCCAAATCACCACTGATGAGATAACCTACTAGCATTCAAAAGAATATAATAAGACCTCTGCATGTTATTTATACAAAAAGCCACAAAATGAAAAAGCTAAATCCTCTTCCCTAACCCCCCTTCCCACAGGTACTCACTAGCCAGAGCTTCTTATCGCTTTCCAGAAGATTATTTCTTTAGCAGCCAGACTCAGAGCAAAGAAGGATTGGATAGTGGCTCTTTTAGTGGTCCCACCTGAGGGAGGAATAACCCAAAGTACGCTAGCCCCTCTGGCCTCCACTCTAACAGGCCTTCCTGTCTGAGTTCTGGGTGAAACCTTGCCACGGAGCCTAGGCTAAGCCTCCAACCCCCCAACTCACCAGGGCACCACCTCTTGGCAAAGCTCCTTGCATGGGAATATTTACTGAATGAGAATGCCCTAAAGGGAAGAATTTTCCCACTGATTACATGTCTGCTGCTTGAGAACATCTACTCTCTACTTTTTCCAACAGTGATTCATCCAGGAATCATCAGAGACAGCCGGATGGGTTGATGCCATTGTTCCTTCCCAAGCTTTGATCAGGATTATATACCCTTGTGCTGTTTGTGCTCAGAAACTTTGCTTCCCCTTTACCACTTGTCCCCAAGACTTAGGAGAGAAGATGGTTACAGTGCCTGGGGTTTACGTGAGTTTGAAATCTTAAGCATCGCGTCGTATGTATCTATAAATGTGCCATTGCGTGACATCGGACTTGGGAGAAAATCTCAAGGCTCTCAAAGATTTTCATTTATTCATTCATCCAATTCATATTTACTGAGAATGTACCCATTACCAGGCACTGTGCTAGGCCTTTAGCACCTTTGTATGAGGTCTTAAGAGAGAGGCAAGTTTTCCCAAAGCCAAGAAAGGAAGGGAGGCAGCTCAGAAGTAAGGAATCATATGCTCAGAGGGGCAAATGTCTGAGAGCAAATGCCAATGCCTCACTACAACTAGATTCCAGAGTAAGTGAAGACCAGTGGCAAGCATCAGACTGGAAAAGGTCAACTGAAGGTAGAGGATGAAGAACTTTGAATTGCAAGATCATCAGTTTGGACCTTATTCGAAATGTCAGTCAGGTGCAGTGGGGCAAGCCTGTAATCCCAGCACTTTGGGAGGCTGAGGCGAGAGGATTGCCTGAGTTCGGGGGTTCGAGACCAGTCTGGGCAACGTGGCGAGACCTCGTCTCTACAATAAGTCAGAATATTAGGTGGGTGTTAGGGTATATGCCTGTGGTTCCAGCTACTTGGAAGACTGAGGCAGAAGGATCACCTGAGCACAGCAGGTCAAGGTTGCGGTGGCCGTGAGCATGCCACTGTACTCTATCCTGGGCAACAGAGTGAGACTCTGATTCAAAAAAAAGAAAGGCCAGTAGGAGCCATTGAGGGTGTTGAGTAGGAGAGTTGAATCATTCAGTGACCCAGAAGAAAGAGGTGACACACTCAGGCAAGGAAAATTTGAGGAGTCTTAAAGAAAGTGACAATTTACTGAAGTCACGTGAAGGTCGCTTTGAGAGGCGCTATGGCATGCTAAGGAAGCCAGGACGTAAACACCCCAACCTCATGTTCCGTCCTGCAAGTACCTACCATTGGCCAAACTCACCCAGAAAACAGAGGCCAAGAGAGGCCTTTGTCATGGTCCATATGGGTCAGCCTCTGGAGTCAAAAGCAGAATAAAGAAGAGAGGAGAGTAGATTCGGAGGGGAGACGAATGATGTCCCACACAAGAGTGGTGTGATCCGATGAGCTGGTCAATGAGACCATCTGGGCAGAGTGGAGAATGACTTAGAGGCAGAGAAATGGGGACAGGGAGAGAGGACAGGGTTGGAACTAAGTATCCGTCAAGGCAATAGGGATGAAGAGAAAGATTTGAGGTAGAATAGTCATGGCCTGTTGACAGAACAAAGAACAAGGGAGAGTGGATGGTGACACCAACAACAAGGAGAGGGAACAAGTCCAAGAGAAGGCATTGCTACTGGACAGAAAGAAATCACTCTCTTCCAGCCAGCAAAGATAGCTGTGGGTGGGGACAGATGGCTTCCCCTGTCCCTGTGCTGGGTAGAATCACAGTTTCTGGTCTACTTCTCCTGTTTTTCCATACCTTTTTCTCTACCACTCAGCAGCCCTCCTCAAAGTGCTCGGGCTGCAGAGGGATTTTTCTGTCTCCATTTCTCTCCCTTGTCCACTAGTCAAAACACCTGTCCTTGAAAAAAAAAAATCACAATAAAAAAGTGACTGACTGCTAGCTCTTTGTGAATAGAACTGCATAATTTAGAATGTACTGGGATGAATTTCTAATTAAACGACTATGATGGGGAGATCTTTATTTTTAACTCTAAGTCTTCCCAGGGACTCTTTGAAGCCCCAACTCCGAGTTCCTTACGACCTCGAAAGAGCACAGGGAAGAAGTTTAGTGCTACTCCTCGATGTGGCAGCTCCTAATCTGGCATTGTGCTTTTATTCAGGACCTTCAAGGGTGGGTACAAACTTTGAGTTTTGTTTCTAAGAAGGGAGCGGCACATTTTGGGGGTAGAGTAGACCAAAGCAGATTCAAAAAAGAGGCATCTTCGATACGTTTTGAGGGTCTTCATGAGTGCCCTTTCCCTTCCCCAGTGAAATCCCAATGTTCTACCCATGGGCGCTGCCTTAGAGGGGAGATAAGTCCCCAAGCAGCAGAAGGGTAACAGCAGGGTAAGAGAGAGAGGGAGTCTGTGTTGCTAGGTAGATGGCTGCTGTCCTGCGGTTACCCTGGTGATAATGGTTTGTGTCTACAAGGGGGTGCTCGGTGGTTACTTGATGAGTGTCTGTATAAGCAGGCTGGACTTTTTCACCATGATACATTCCTTGAAACCATGTCAAAACGTGGATCATCAGCATTTCCCAGAGGAACAGGATTTGTTCCTTGAGGGGTTACGTTCCTGACCAAAGACGCAGCCAGAGATAAATCATAACTGTGATCAACAGTGTGTCATAAGCAGAAGGCACAAGTGCCCAAATAGCCTCAGTGAGTTCCAGGGATAAAATTACACTCCGAGGCTCACCGCAAAGCTATTGCTTGACTCCATGCGAGGGCCCATGTACCATGCTCATTCATTCACTTGCTCGCTCACTCCTTCATTCATTCATCTGAGGGCTGTCGGGGTCATTATGGTTCACTCCCAACATCTTTCTGCCTTAGATGATCTGTCTTCTGAACCAGTATTATCAGTTGAACGATGTTCCCCAAAAAAGATATGTCAACATCCTAACCCCTATGACTTCAGAATGTAACCTTATTAGGAAACAGGGTCTTTACAGAGGTAATTGAGTTGAAATAAGATCATTAGGGTAGGACTTAATTTAATATGACTGGTATCCTTATAAGAAGGGAAAATTTGGGCTTAACTCAGTGGCTCAGCCTGTAATCCCAGCACTTTGAGAGCCTGAGGTGAGTGGATTGCCTGAGGCTGCATGTTCGAGATCAGCCTAGGCAACTTGGTGAGCCCTCATCTCTCCAATAAATCAAAAATTAGTTGGGCGTGACAGCACATGCCAGTAGCTCTGGCTACTTGGAAGGCTGAGGCAGAAGGATCACTGGCGCCCAGCAGGTCGATGCTGGGGTGGCCAGGAGCATGCCACTGCACTCCAGTCTGGGCTATGGAGTGAGACTCCAACTCAAAAAAAAAAAATGAGGGGAATATTTGGATACAGACAGACATGCACACAGGGAAGCAGATGTGAAGACACAAAGTGCCATTGGAAGAAGGGGGATTGGATAATACATCTAAGTCACAAAATGCCAAGAATTGTCAGCAAACCACCAGAAAGTAGGAAGAGACCAGGAAGGATTCTCCTGCAGATTTCAGAGGGAGTATGGCCCTGCTGACACCTTTATTTCAGACCTCTAGCCTCCAGAAGTATGAGAAAATACAGTTTTGTTTCATTAAGCCCCCCAGTGGGTGGGACCTTGTTATGCTGCCCTAGGAAGCTAGCATGGCCAACCATGGCAACCCCATCCCCTTGGCCCAATCCTTACAAAGAATTGAAAGAGGAAGACTGCTGGGCTGGATTCTAGGAAGGTTCCCATTCTTCCCTCTTCACATGCCTGGATGTGACTCTGGGAATTGCTGCAGTCACCTTGTGAGAGCCCAAGGGACAAAACTCTCCCCGAAGAGGGCAGGGAGTAGTTGGAAAGAACTTGGTCGCAGATGACCCCATTAAGCTGCCGTTTCAGTCAAGCTGGCCCTTGCCCTGCCTCTGCACTTTCTGTTATGGGAGCTAATCCATTTCCCTGTTGTGTAAGCCAGAGTTGGAATGAGGTCCCTGGCTGACACAACGGTCCTCCATGTGGTTATCAACTGCCTCATGTGCTTAGATCTTCTCCCTGCCACCCCACCCCCCACCACCATCTCATGCTAACTGGGCCTCCACCCACTCCCAACCTCTATGCTGCATTTCAGTTAGTGACAGTTAGAGGAACTGATTGCAAAGATGACTGCAATAATTTCTCCTATCCCTGTACACTTTACAATGTGTCTTTGCTGCTTCTCCTATCAAGACATGGGATTTATTTCTCCATCCCTTGAATCCAAGCCAGAATCCATATGACTCTCCCTGGACAACAGGAAATAAGCAAATGAGATACAAGCAGAGACTTAAGAAGTATTTGCTATGTAGGACTGGTACATTTGGCTGCGGTTGGAGCCCGGAGAACAGGATGCAAATGGGCCTGAGTTAGCCTGCTGCAAAGACCACACGGAGGACAGCCAGCACTCCCTGCCATATGTGTGAGTAAAGCAACCTTGGATCATCTAGCCTTGGTCAAGCTACTAGGAACACAAATGATCCCAGGTGAGACCAGCAGAAGATCTACTGAGCTAAGACCAGTCTAAACTGTGAGACCCATAGGATCAGGAACAAATAAAATGGCTGTTGTTTTAAGCCACAAAGTTTTGGGGTGGTTTGTTACCCAGCAATGACTGACTGATGCATTGACAATATAACACAGCCCTCTCGGGTTCTCGGGTCCTGCCACCTGCCAGGTGCTATGTGAGACACTGTGGATGCAGTAAGAGAAAGAAAAGGCATGGTCTGTGCTTTCAAGAGCACATATGACATTATCCTAAGCCAAGCACGGTGCCAAAGGCTTCTGATGCATTAATCAGACAAGAGTGTTACAATTTTCACCACTGTCTTCCTGATGAGGAAACCTGATCTCAAAAGAAGTAAATTGCCAAAGGCAGAAGGTTGTATTTTCCAAAGATGGCTGCAACAATATCTGCTGTCTGATACACTCTTCTAGGACCTTGAAACTCCCCCATTTAAGAGACAGAATCTAATTTCCTTCATGAATCTGGGTGGGCTTTGATTGTAAACCAGTAGAATGAGCGGAAGTGGCCTAGTGTGACTTCTGAGGCTGTCACACGAGAAGCTATAAGTCCTCCCTTATGTGCTGGCGCACTTGCTTTTGAAACCTGGACTTCCAGGAAGAAATCTGACTACCCAAGGCCACCATGCTATGTGGAATCCTAGGACACAAAGAGAAGCGACATGTGAGTGTTCCAGCCTGCATGGAATTGCAAATGATTCTATCTCCAATGTATTGAGTCACCCCCAGATTTCAAATCTTCCTTCCTGAGGCCCAGATGTCATAGATCAGACACAACCTATCCCTACTGTGCCCTGTCCAACCCACAAAATGCATGAGCATAACAAATGGTTGTTTTACACCACTAAGTTTTGGGCTGGTTTGTTACCCAGCCAGAAGAACAGAATGCCTAAGGTTATGCAGCTTAGATAAGGGGAAGAGGAGTGAGGTCAGACTTTGAACCCTAGCAGTTTGATTCTAATCACCCCACTTGTTTCCTGCTTCTCTGTCAGCCTTTCACTCCCACACTCCTCCCTCTCCAGGAGAAAATCATGACTGCCCTGACATGATGATTTCTGCATCAGAAACCTCGCTATCTCCCACTCTCTGGGCTCAAAGAGCCAGGAGAACGGAGCAGGTAGGCTTCTTACTCTGCTGCTTCCAGTATGCTGCCCTCTATGGTGCTTCCTGTTTGCAGCCGCCCTTCCTTCCCTTGGCTCCATGATAACACTCCCAACCTGCAGGACACGGGCCCACTCTCCTCGAAGATTTCAGTTCCTGCTTCACAAGTTCACTTTGCTCCCCATTGAAGTCCACGTGGAAAATGCACCTACTATGTGAACTTCCTACAGACCAAGCACACAATAGGGATACAACATAGACTGAGCTCTGTATCAGTTTCTTATGGCTGCTATAACAAATTGCCACAAATCTGGAGGCTTAAAACAACACCGATTTCTTCTCTTACCGTCCTGGAGAGCAGAAGTCCAAAATGGGTCTCACTGGGCTGGCACCAAGGTGTAGGCAGGCTGGATCCTTCTGGAGGGCCTAGGAAAGAATTCATTATCTTGCTTTCTCCAGCTTCCAGAGGCTGTCTGCATTCCTTGTCTCATGGTCCCTTGCTCTGTCACCAAAGTCTCCAGCAGAGCATCTTCAAATCTCTCTTTCTCTCTCTCTCTCTCTCTCTCTCTCTCCCCAACCCTCTCTTTCTCTGACTTTCCTTCACTTATAAAGATCTTTGTGGGCCGGTTGTGGTGGCTTAAGCCTGTAATCTGAGCACTTTGGGAGGCTGAGGTTGCCTGAGATCAGGGGTTTGAGATCAGCCTGGGCAACTTGGCGGACCTCATCTCTGCGATAAATAAAAAAATTAGCCGGGTGTGGTGGCGCATGCTACTTGGAAAGCTGAAGCGGGAAGATTGCCTGAGCCCAGCAGGTCGAGGCTGCGGTGGTTGTGAGTGTGCCACTGCAATCCAGCCTGGGCAACAGAAAGAGATGCCAATTCAAAAAAAAAGACCTTTGTGATTACTTTGGGCCCATCCAGATTATCCAAGAAAATCTCTCCATCTCAGAATTCTTAATTTCATCCCATCTGCAAAATCCTTTTGCATGTGAGTTAACATATTCACAGGTTTTGGGGATTAGGCCATGGACATCTTTGGCAGGATCATCCTGCTACACCAGCTCTTTGGTTATATGTTTAGAACAGATATATGTTTATAACATTCATCTTCTTTTTTCTGGACACACACTTCCTTTCCTTGTGGTTCAGTGTGACAATGATGTGACTGGGTTCTGGCCAGTGGGGTGTGGGCAGAAATGATGAGCACCAGTTGCAGCCCTGGCATGAAACCCCCTCATGGAGACTTCACTTTACCCATCTAAGTGAAAAGGAGCCAGAGGACCCAGAGAAGGATGGAACCACGGGATGGAAGACGCCAGGGTCCCCAAGGGATGCTGGAACAGTCTCCCTGTTGACTCACACTGTATTTTGACATGAATGAGAAATAAATAAAGACACTAAAATCTGAAGGCTGTGTGTTCAGAGGTTAGTCTGCACTGACAATACACAACTCTAAAAATGTACTTGAAAAGAATTTGTGTTAATGTGCTTATTAAGTTTTATGTGATATTAAATTTCCTAAGTAAATATAGCATTTATTTATTCTAACAAGTTTGTCTATGACAAACTCTATGGGAACAAGACAGTACTTGATAAATATACATGTAGAAAATGAAGCCTGGGGTTCTGCTACCCAGCTGCGGTCAGCATCCGATTTCTTTCTTTCTTTCTTTCTTTCTTTCTTTCTTTCTTTCTTTCTTTCTTTCTTTCTTTCTTTCTTTCTTTTTCTTTTTTATTGACCAGTTGCACAATATTGAGGAAGTTCTGATTAACACAAATAAGTAACTGAAAATGGTCACAAGTATATTCTAACTTGTAGGCTCCAGAGACTCTTCGGTAGACAGAAATTGCCAGAAAAACTTGATTCTGAGGTCACCACAAAGACTAGTCAAGGGGGCAACATGACTTAATGTTCTGAAGAGCTTCTCTGTGGATTTATTTACTCATTGTTTACTTTCAAAAAGATCAAAGATGATTTACCCAAAAAACCTGCAGGCAAAAATAAAACCAAACCAACCAACTAGAACAGGCAACTAGAGTTAGGTATTTTGTCGGCCAAGAAGCATGAGGGAGACAGAGAGAGCGAGGAGTGGGGGGAGTGTGTATTTGTGTGTGTATGTATATGACGGGGAACTTGGGCAGGGGTGGGCAGAAAAATCCTTGGTCTTGGAAACATATGACGTATTTTCCAAAATAGTCCTTGTAAGCAAATGACCAAAGGGCCCCATGTCTAGATGACCATGTGTCTGGCTAGAGTGAGAGCTAAGGGTTCCTGTAACTGTTTATCAGAGAGCAGAGCCTGGAACCCTAATCGCTGGTGTGCATGGACATTGCAAGAGAGGTTAGGGAGAGCCTGGTACCCCAGAGCAGTTACTTCTAGGCAGGGATTAGTATTTATACAGGGAATAGGTGAAAGGTAAGTGCTGAGGAGCCTGTTCCCTCTGGCAACAGAAGCAGTAGAGGATTCCAGAAGTCCTGGCAACAAGCAGAGCAAGGCAAGTCGGAGAAGTGTCCCCACTGTAGAATACAGGACTGCAGGAGAATCAGTTTCTCCAAGACTGACCTGGACAGACCATATCTGCCAAGTCTCTGCAGCCCCAGAAAGGATCCCAGTGTGGGAGGAAGGCCACTCCCATTGACCAAGCAACCATTTTGTGTCAAGCCCTATTCTATGACCTTTGCATATAGTTCAGTATGAAAAGTTCAACCCTGTTACTGCACTTTTAATCCCCAACTTAGAGATGAGGAAATTGAGTCTCAGCAAGTTTAAGAAAGTCAACCCCAGCCAGGGTCGGTGGCTCAGCCTGTAATCCCGCACCTTCGGAGGCTGAGGTGAGTGAATTGCCTGAGCCCGTGGGTTCGAGACCTGCCTGGGCAACTTGGCGAGACCTCATCTCTACAATAAAAATAAAAAATCAGCCGGGCATGGTAGCACGTGCCTGTAGTTCCCGCTACTTGGAAGGCTGAGGCGGAAGGATCGCCGGAGTCTAGCAGGTCGAGGCTGTGGTGGCCGGGAGCGGCCACTGCACTCCAGTCTGGGCAACAGAGTGAGACTCCAACTCAAAAAAAAAAGAAAGAAAGTCAGCTCCAAGAACACGTGGCCATCCATGACAGAGCTGGGATTCGAGCCCAGCACTGCCCGGAGCCAACGCCCATGTGCTCAGACACCTGGGAGAGGGCTCTAGCTGCACCTTCCAGGCTGCGTACGCATCACGATGGTCTGGTCAACCCCTCTTGACTCGGCCGTGACAGAAATAGACCGGAGCAGGGAGGCACTGTGGCCCTCGTGCCACAGTTAAAGCTATAAATGTTCAGAAGGTGGAGGTTCGGGACAGCCAACCTCAGCTGGCAACAAGTGTTGCGTCCGAGGGAGGGTAGAGCCAGGGTACATGGTGTGCGCACCAGGGTGGCAGGGGATGATGTACTCCCATCTTCCTTGACCCTTTGGTCCTCGGATTTCACAGGCCCAATGACACAAGCACAAGGTCCCTCAGAACATACTGAACCTCGCATTGTTTACACAACAGTGGCTGCTATGAGCTTCCCAGAGTTGATCCTGGTGCAGCCACCACTGTTAGAAGTGGGGACACTGAGGCACCAAGAGGTTTGCACCTAAACTGCCATTCAAAAACCTATGAGGGGCCAGACGTGGTGGCTCATGCCTGTAATCCCAGTACTTTGAGAGGCCGAGGCGAGATGATTGCTTGAGCCCAGGAGTTCGAGACCAGCCTGGACAACATAGCAAGACCTCGCTTCTACAAAAATTAAAAAAGTTAGCTGGGCATGGTGGCATGGGTCCATAGTCCCAGGTACTCAGGAGGTTGAGGCGGAAGGATTATCTGAGCCCAGGAGGTCGAGGCTGTGGGGAACTGTGATCATGCCACTGCCCTCTAGCCTGGGTGACAGAGTGAGACCCCGACCCCAAAAAATAAATAAATAAAAACCTGTGAGGGCTGATATGCAGGTGAACCACGGTCCCCAAGCATAACCATTACATGCCTGATGTTCTGACTGTGGGCTCCAAGTAGCAGTAGAAGTAAACATCTCCAAAATCATTTTGACTTTACCTCTGTGTGGGCCCTGCCATTCGCCAGCCAGATGAGCAGTAGCAGGTGGCAGTGGGTGACATTCTAGATGCCAGGGGGTTGACGGTGGTGGAAGTGGGGCTCCCTGCCAGGTTAGACAGACACCCCTCATAAGTGCCTGACCACATCCATAGAATGGGGTTTCTCTCATCCTTAGGACAACAGATACAGGTCTTCATAAGCCCCAAATGACCAACCTTTTAAGTGTTTGTTGTTTGTTTTGTGACAGTGTATGACAATAAGTCACATTTTCGAAGTGACATCGACAGTTATCTGAATCCCAGTTGCCCAACCAGCGTTCTAGGAATAATGAAACTCATTTTGTTCTTTTCTTCATTAAAGTTGTCACCCAGACCCCTTTCCTCTTAACTTTCCTCTATAGAATATATCAAACCATGATTATTTTCTGAATGACACTAGAGCGCATAGACTTGCAATGAGAAATGACAAGGGGGGCAGTTGATGGGACCAGAAATGGATAGAAATGCGGACATTTCTTCAAAACTCCAATTTTGGTACTTTTTTATTTTAAACATTTTTGGGGAAATTAAATAGCATTTGTACATGATTTAATTTTCCTAGGCATTTAGTTTTTCATGGTTGAGTGTTTTCTTTAAAAGTCTCCACGAGTTGTGACAGGAGGTGAGTCTGCAAGAAGAGAAGAGGCTAAGAGGAAACCAGAGTGGGGACCTGGCTGTGTTGGGCCAAGAGCACATTTCCGCTGGGAAAGGAAATGAGTGGATGAATCAATGGAATGATTGTCAAGCAGGGGGTCTATGTGGTCCTTGCTCTTCCTCCCCTCCCTGTCACCTGCAAAATAATACCTTATGTGCTTCAACCAAACACCCCCCATTCAGGGCTCAGGCCCCTCTCAAGGGACTGGAGACTACCCGGAGCCCAGGCCAGCGCAGTGGGTGACGTGTGCCAGATCCCTGCGATAGCACGGTCCTTCTCTGCCTGGCCACCTTCTGGTGTATCAAGTCCTTCATGGTTCGCTCCTGGGACCCTCCACACACCCCTCCAAGGAGGCAGAGCAGGGCTCATCCTGTTACACATTTGGGGTGCCGTACCTGAGGCGAAAAGGACGCTGTGCCCAGCTGGAGGAAGGGAAGGTCAGAATTGATATGTGAGGCTGGACATCATTGTAGTGAGGCCACCCCTAAGCACAGAAGACAGGAGCAGGTGCAAACTCCCAGCCAGTGTTCCCGCCTTTATAAACCTGCATATCCCGATTTCTCTCCCCACCAGACAAGAAAGTTGAATTTGTAGGTTAAATTATGAGAATGAGAAGAATATCATAAATTCATTTTTGAATGACACATTCCTTTCTTTTTTTCTTTTTTCTTTTCTTTTTTTTTGAGTCAGAGTCTCACTCCGTTGCCCTGGCTAGAGGGCAGTGGCACGCTCACAGCCACCCCAGCATCGACCTGCTGAGCTCCGGCGAACTTTCTACCTCAGCTTTCCAGGTAGCCAAAACTAGAGGCACACGCTACCATGCCCAGTTAATTTTTTTTTTAA
Source organism: Carlito syrichta (assembly GCF_000164805.1). NCBI lineage: Eukaryota > Metazoa > Chordata > Mammalia > Primates > Tarsiidae > Carlito > Carlito syrichta. Next base: position 1,147,892 of record NW_007113343.1, on the reverse strand, counting down.
CTGTAGCCATGAGTTCTTGCCAAGTTGCCCAGGCTGGTCTTGAACCTATGGGCTCAGGCAACCCAATCACCTCAGCCTCCCAAAGTGCTGGAATTACAGGCTGAGCCATCGAGCCCTGCCTCTGACAAATCCCTTTCATCTTAGACTCTGATAGAGTTCCCTAGTGGTCTGAGCCCCCAACATATCCCTCCTCTCCCTCTCTAACCTTCAACAAGACAGGAACTGGTCCCTTCTCCTCTGCAGGGAGGGACCATGTAATGCACTCTACCTTTATTTCCACACCCCTCATCCTGGCTCTAAGAGGTATGGGAAAGGAGGAACAGAGTAGGACTATTTGGTCCCCAAGCTCCAGAGACCCCTATTTTTGGCTGCTGTTCACTGGAACATTTGGACAAAGAAACAGAATAAGGATTGGCTAAAAAGCATCAATCCTCAGTTAAATCCACTGACTCTTTTTCAAGCTGAAAAATCTGAGTGTGAAGAAGCAATCTGAGTGTTGAAGGGGAGGTGTCGCAAAACCTGCAAACTGCCAAGACTTACTAAGAATCTCAAAGATAGCCAGGCTCGGTGGCTCAGCCTGTAATCCCGTGCCTTTGGGAGGCTGAGGTGAGTGAATTGCCTGAGCCCGCAGGTTCGAGACCCGCCTGGGCAACGAGACCTCATCTCTACAGTAAATCAAAAAATCAGCCAGGCGTGGTAGCACATGCCTGTAATTCTGGCTACTCGGAAGGCTGAGGCGGAAGGAAGCAGGCGAAGCTGTGGTGGCCGGGAGCAGCCACTGCACTCCAGTCTGGGCGACCGAGTGAGACTCCAATTCAAAAAAAAAAGTATCTCAAAGACTTAACCTAATTTACTGAGGGACAGTGCCTCACTAGAACTCTTCTGAGGACAGTGACTGGGATGGTGATGACACATGAGAGACAACTAAAAGTAACAGGGACATTCATCTGGAAAAACATGTGACCACTGTTTTCAAATCTCAGGGAAGGGTTCATTCAGATGAGGAAGAAGAGTGAGCTTGTTCAGAGTGGCCCTACAAGTGAGGACAAAGAAGGAAGGCCACATGGTGGAAACAGCAGGACAATCTAAGGAAGGGTCAACAGTTGAGAGACTCAGACACGGGCTGGGCTGGCCTATGAGGTCCTGAGCTCACTGTCCCTGGAAGGATCCCAACATACACTCATTCATTGAATCAACACATCAGGCTAGACATCACTGTGATGAGGGCAACACGGAGCTTAGAAGCCCTGAGCAGGTGCAGCGATCAAGTTGTTCATTCAATCCAGAAGTGGGGAGCTCAGGACCTTACAAGGCTAGCCCACGCTATGTCTAGATACATTGAGGCACAGCAATTATTTGAAGGCCAGAGGTGACACTGACAAGACAGGCAAGGTTCCTGCTTTCAGGAAGCTTGCAGTCTAATGGGGGAGACAAAACACACACCACACACACACACATACACACACACACACACACCATGAAAAAAAAGAAAGGACTTGGAATATACCCAGAGGAACTCAAATCACTCTATAAGAAAGACACCTGCACATGCATGTTTATTGCAGCATTGTTCACAATAGCAAAAATGGAACCAACCATGCTGCCTATCAAAAGTGAACTGGATAAAAAATTGTGGTACATATACATGATAGAATATTATGCAGCTATAAAGGATAAGATTATGAACTTCACAGCAACTCGGATGGACTTAGAGTCTATAATACTCAGTGATCTATCATAGAAACAAAGAACTGAGTACATGTTCTCACTCAGAAGCGAACCCTGAATGATTATCTTAACACTATAAAGAAAGGGATTGGCAGTAGCAAGAAAATGCCAGGGGAGGAGTCGGGGGACTCTTCATCAATAAGGTTACCTGATCTCAAACCAGGTGAAGTGGGGACCAGTGTGAGGCCCAAACTTTACCTGAACAATAACCATTTATATACCTAACACTGAATTGTACCCCACATCTTAAAAATTTTTTAAAAAGAAAGGAAAAAACAAAAATAAATATATGTAGTACAGACAGGGTTATGGGTCTCCTTTGAATTGGGGGTTGGAAGTGTCTATCAAACAGAAGCAGGATGGCCTCTTAACTAGGAAGGTGCGGGGGAGAGAGGGACCTTGGACGTCCCTTCCATTCTGAATCCAGCGTCTCACATTCACACTAATGACTGTGGAGTGACCCCTCCCCAGAGGTGGATATGGTTGAAGCAACCTTGTGCCTAGCTCCCCCGGGGAGTGTTTGGATGGGGCCAAGTGTCCCACACAGTAGAGTGGTGGCTTCTCTTCCTCCCACCTGCCGCCTGTGTTCTGCCTGCCTTGCAGGAATGATTGTGTAACTGCTTGGCTTGAATGTAGAGCCCAGCTCGCTCAGCATGGAGCTTGTAAATCTTCTCTCACATCATGAAATGCCAGCAATTTCACAGCCAGGGATTCCTGTTCTCATAAAGTCCCCACACCAGCGGACTTGCATCTGAATGTGTCCCCTGGACTGACAGATTGATGTCAGAGCTGCCCTGGAGCCAAATACCAGGGAAGACGGCCTCCAAGGCTCCCCCAGAAGGAAGGGTTCCTCTGCAGCCCCCTCAAACTGCAGGTCGGGATTGGCGGGCTGTATTGCTGGAGCTCTGCCTACAGAAGAACCCTCAAGTATGTCTCCCTGAGGAGTAGAGAAACAGAAATGATGGCCCCACGCTGAGAACCAAGGACCCGGAACACAATGTGTTCAACACCATTTGAGGAAAAAACACACTTCTAAGAAATACATGCAGTTGTAATCCATGTGGGAAATACTCAGTTGTAAGTGACTCTTAGCCCTGGCTCCCTTCAGAACGACCTGCAGCGTTTTTAAAAGATAAATATACTGAGAGCTGCAGTTCTCACCCATGGAGGTCCTAGAATCTGGAAAGGGGTTCCTGCATCTGCATAAAGTGATATGAGTAAAGATTACCATCTAAAAAAAAATCGTAAGAAACACATTGTGTTCCGGATCCTTGGAACAAGAAGGACATTATGAGATGGGCACAGTGACTCACGTTTGTAATTCTAACACTTTGGGAGCCCGAGGCAGGAGAATTGCTTGAGACCAGGAGTTCAAGGCTCGAGTCCAAACTGGGCAATATAGTGAATCTTTTTCTCTATAAAAAATAAATAATGGGGCATGGTGACATTTGCCTGTAAATCCTAGCTACTCAGAAGGCTGAGGTAGAAGGATAACCTGAGCCCAGAAGGTCAAGGCTACAGGGAGCCATGACTGTGCCACTACATTCCAGCCTGGGCAACAGAGAGACACTCTGACTCAAAAAAGAAAAGAAAAAAGGATGTCCTGGTCTAAAATGGTCCCCAGTGACCCTACCTCCTGGTATTCACTCACTTCACTTTGTAATCTCCCTCCTCCAGAGAATGAGCTGGACCTAGTGACTCACCTCTGTGAATGCAGCAGGGCACAGCATGGAGGAATGTCCCTTCTGTGACTAGGTTACAAAGAGACTGTGGCTTGTTTGAGCACTTCCAGCCTTCTCTGGTTCACTTGCTCTCAAGAAGCCAGCTGCCACACTGCGACGACCCCCTGGAGATTCCCACATGGCAAGAAATGGATGTCTTCAGCCAACAGCCACTTGCTGTGAGTGAGCCTGGAAATGTATTCTCTCTCAGCTGAGCCTTGAGATAATGATCCCCAACAAATACTTGACTGCAGTTTTGTAAGTGATCCTGAGCCAAAGGCATCCAGAAGCATGCTCCCAGATTCCTGACCCACAGTCACTTTGAGATAATAAATGTGTTGCCTTAAGCCGTTACATGTTGGGAGTCATTTGTTACGTAGCCATTGGTAACCAATACAGACACGTGTAACACATTAATAGTGACTGATCTCTAGACAGTGGGATTATAAGTTATCTGTATTTTCTTCCTTTGGTTTGTATATATTTTCTAATTTTATGTTACTGTGAACTGTGTCCAAAATGGAAATATAATAATAATGATAATTATTATTACTATTTTGAGTTGGAATCCCACTCCGTTGCCCAGGCTGGAGTGCAGTGGCATGCCCACCCTAGTGTCGACCCGCTGGGCTCAGGTTATCCTTCTGCCTCAAACTTCCAAGTAGTCAGAACTACAGGCATGCGCTACCATGCCCAGCTAATTTTTTGATCTATTGTAGAGATGAGGTCTCATCAAGTCACCCAGGCTGTTCTCAAATCTGCAGGCTCAGGCAATTCCCTCACCTTGGCCTCCCAAAGTGCTGAGATTACAGGCTTGAGCCACCACACCCATCCTATTTTTAAATTATATTCAAAAAACGTGTAGAGATCCGGGCTTGGTGGCTCAGCCTGTAATCCCGTGCCTTTGGGAGGCTGAGGTGAGTGAATTGCCTGAGCCTGCAGATTCGAGACCTCATCTACAATAAATCAAAAAGTCAGCCGGGCATGGTAGTGCATGCCTGTAATTCATGCAGTTCTGCAATTCTGGCTACTCAGAAGGCTGACCCGCCGGAGCCCAGCAGGTCGAGGCTGCAGTGGCCGGGAGCGGCCACTGCACTCCAGTCTGGGCCACAGAGTGAGACTCCAACTCAAAAAAACAAAACAAAACAAAACAAAACAAAAAAAAACGTGTAGAGGAAAACATAGCAGGATATGCTTGTGATTTTATTAGGCACAGATTTCTTAGACAAGACACCAAAAAAGATGATGGGGAAAAAAGTTAAATTGATCTTTATCAAAATTAAAAACATTTGCTCTTCAAAAAGCACCACTAAAAATGTGAAAAGATAAGCCACAGACAGGGAGAAAAGATTTGCAAATCATATATCTATCCGATAAATAACTTATTGCCAGAGTATATAAAGAACTCTCACAGGAATAAGACAAACAACACAATTAAAAAATGAGCAAAAGCTTTGAATAAACATTTCTCTGAAAAAGTTATAACAAACGGCTAGTAATCACATGAAAAGATTTTCAACATCATTAGTCATTAGGAGGATGAAAATTCAAGCTACAAACAGACACTAATACATATCTGTTAGGAAGGCTATAATCAAAACCAATGTTAGCAAGGATGTGAAGAAACTGGAATCCTCATACAACACTGGCAGAAATATAAAATGGTGCAACCACTTTGGAAAACAGTTTGTCAGTTTCTTAAAAGGTTAAAAATAAATTTATCATATTACTCACTCTAGGTATCCAGCCAAGAGAAATAAAAACATATGTTCAGGCAAAGACTCGAAAGCAAATATTTACAGAGGCATTATTCTTAATAAGCAAAAACTGGAAACAATCCAAATTTCCACTGACAGGTAATAAGCAACATGTGATGTAGCCATACAATGAGATACTACTCAGCAATAAAAAGAAATAAAGTATTGATTTATGCTATGAAAACATGCAAGGACCCCATAACTAGTATCCTATGGGAAAAAAGCCACACAAAGAAGAACACATATTGTATGACCCTGTTTAGATGAAGTGATCAGGAATGGCAAATCTGTAGAGACAAAGTAGATTCGTGGTTGCCTGGGGTTAGAGTAGGAGTGAATTTGACTGCAAATGAGCACGAGGAAACATCTTGGGGTGATAAAAATATTCTGAAGCAGATTGTGGAGATGGTTGCATAACTGTATAAATGTATTAAAAGTCATTGAATGGAATACTTACAGTGGGTGAGTTTTATGTGATGTAAATTATACCCCCATAAAGCTGTAAAAACGTTATATTCATAACCTCACACCCAGTACTTCATGCTAAGGGCATCATCACAAATGTACACAAAGACTTGTGTTAATTCTGCTCACAACAGTGTTTTTAATAAGAGCTAATGAGAAACTGGAACAACATGAATGCCTAGTAATAGAATAATAAATGATGAATAAGTGGTGGCATTTAATTGTGTTGATAGCATAGTATGCAGCCATTTTTAAAGACACAAAGAATTTTTAAGGACCTGGGTGAACGCTTAGGCTAGTGTATAAATTTGTTCCTATGGCCAGATTTCTCCAAGAGCAAGAAGAGTTTATATATAAATGTTCACTTTGAAACATAGTTGAATTTGAGCTGTGAATGCATGGCTCTATATATAATATAACCAGATGCATATATGAATACAGTTTTCTTTCCTCCCCTTCTGGACATGTATAAATAGTAAACTGCTGGTGGCTACGTAATTTGTTTTTTTCTTTGCCCTTTGTTTCTTTTCTGATGCTTTTTCAGGAAAAATAATTGTTTAAAGAAAATGGAGCAATGACAGTTTCCCCAACTCCTGGTCTAAAGAGAGGCTGTGGTTTTTTCCAGGAAGGGTATACCCCAGGCTCAGTGAAATAATATAAGGGCCTCGCAGGAGCTGCAGACAGAAGTGGCAATGGGCCCCCTGGAAACAGCTGTCTGTGTCCCATTCACCCCAGCTCGGACTCCTCAGCCTATGAGAGATGTAGGCACAGGGCAGGGGGCACTTCCCTCCTCACTGGCTAAGAGGAAGGAAGAGGAACTCTTGCCAGGGAGAGGCCTCCAGGGCTGACTGGTCACTGCAAGGTGCTGAGCAGAAATGGTAGCAATGACTTTGGAAACAGATACATAACACCCAGTAGAAACCATGGGAAACCCAGGTCTGCAGGATGTCACTGTGACATCACAGAGAGAGCTTAAAAGCTGGGGACAGAGACCTGGGTTTGAGCTCTGACTCTGCTATGGAAGTCACACTCTGTGGGGACTGAAGCAAGCTACTGACCCTTGAAGAGTCTCAGTTTCCCCATTTGTAAAGTGGGGACAATCATATCGCCTATATCCAAAGCGGTAACCTATATCACCTGTTAATAGAACTCAAGACAGTGTGAGAGTTCCTTGGGGTTGCTGTAACCAAGTGCCACAACACGGGTGACTTAAAACAACAGAAGTTTATTCTTTCATCATCCTGGAGGCTGGATGTCTAAAATCAAAGTGTCGACCGAGCCATGCTCCCTCTGAAACCTGAAGGGAATCCTCCTCCTTTGTTTCCTTTTAGCTTTTAGTGGTCGCCAGCAACCCTGGTCGTTCCTTAGCTTGGAGGTGACTCTCTAATCTCTGCCTCTGTCACCACATGGCCTTCTTCTCTATGTGTGTGTCTCTGTTTTCGTTTGTTTGAAGAACACCAATCATTAGATCAGGGATCACCCTAGTCCAGTATGGCCTCATCTTTACTATAAAAAGTACATTTGCAAAAGTCCTATTTCCAGACAAGGGCACATTCTGAGGTTCTGGGTGCACACGAATTTGGGGGGACACTATTCAACCCAGTATAGGAGTATTCGGTGCAATAAATGTGGGGAAAACTACCGTTACCGCCTCCCCCCTAGAGTTTCACAACACACATTAGGCTATTAAAGGCACTGAACAAAGAATGACAGCATCTCCCCAAAGTGAGCACAGAACCCATTAATATTTGAAGAAACTACCACTTCTTAGGATGGTTTGGGAGGCCCTGGTGTGCACCACAGGGCAGCTAGGGATTTTGTGAGTGTAACACACAGTGCCAGTCACACTGTGAGAGTGCCATCAACGTCCCCTACTCCCCAGTGGCCACGGGTCTGGACTAATGGCCATGCCCTTGACCGTCCCCCTCTCACGCAAGGCTTCTGCCACATGGGGTATGCTTCAGTTCCAGGAAAAAGGAGAGGGCACAGATACAACTGAGGCTGAGCAGGAATCCCAGACCCAAGCTTGAGACCAGAGATAACACCTCTGGAGGGTAAGCGTCTCCTTCTTGAAGATGTGACCTCTCCATGGAACTCTTGGAAGGACAATATAGGGCAGAGAATAGAGTCTCTGGGATCACAGCACAAGAACCTGGTAGCAGAAGCAGATGACTCTTGGAGGCAGTGGCAAGTGCACCCGGCAGTCTTTGGGCTGCTTCCACCTTAGCAGAAGGCTTCGCATGGTGTCCTCTGGGAGCAGAGCTTGGGAGGCTCTGGATTCAGGTGCCACCACCAAAGAAGAACATTCCAGGTACTTCTCCAGGGGGTACAGGGAACTTGTCTGTCTTGTTCATGGCCGTATCCCCAGTGAGAGGCCAGGAACTGGTCCATGCGAGATGCCCGATAGAATTTGTACAAAGCACAAACTGGTTAATAATTCATAGGACAATTGTTTCAGCCTGTTTGGGCGGCTGCAACCAAATGCCATAAGCTGGGTGGCCTAAAAACAGCAGGCATTTATCTCTCGTAGTTCTGGAAGCTGGAAGTCCGAGATCAGAATGGCAGACTGGTCAGGTTCTGGTGAGGCCCCTCTTCTGGATTGTAGGCTGCCTACTTCTCACTGTATCTTCATATGGTGGAAAGAGAGCAAGCGAGCTCTCTGGGGTCCCTTTGTAAGAGCACTAGTACCATTCTTGAGGGCTCCACCGTCATGACCTAATCACCCCCACGGGCCCCACGTCTTATACCATCACCTTGGGATTCGGGTTTCAACATATACATTTTGAGGGGGACACAAACATTCAGTCTACTGAAACAGTGCTTTCTTTTTGCTTTACTTCAGGATAACCTCTTTTCTCCTAAAATAAAAATGAGACAAATCAATTTTATAAGATATCAGAAATACACACAAACAGAAAGAACATTAAACTGTGCCAGAATCACATTAAAATGTGCCAAAATCGGCCAAGTTCAGTGTCTCACGCCTGTCACCCCAGCACTTTGGGGGGCCAAGGAAGGAGGATTGCTTGAGTCCATGAGTTCAAGACCAGCCTGGGCAATATAGAAATACCTCATCTCCATACAAAAAATTAAAAAATTAGCTGAACGTGGTGGCAAGCACCTGTAGTCCCAGCTACCCAGGAGACTGAGGTGGGAGGATTGACTGAGCCCAGGAGGGAGAGGCTGCAGTAAACCGTGACTGTGGCCCTGCACTTCAGCTTGGATGACAGAATGAGACTCCAACTCAAAAAAAAAAAAAAAAAGGCCAGGATCTCTTCCACAAAAAAACTGCTGTTAATATTTTTGCATACAGCTATTGATATTTACATATTCATACTTTTAAAAGGAGCATCATACTGTAAACACATTTTTGTAACCAGGTTTTTATGCTTTACATTTTATAAATTTCTCTCTGAATTATTATGCATTTTCGGCTCTATCCGTTTTTTGGTTGCATGGTGGAATGGCATTTTGAGATAACCAAGGTCCCCCCACTTCTTTATTTCCTTTTTTTTCATAGAACCCTTCATCCAATCAGACAGCTGAACTGAACTGTTGCCATCGCCTCAAGAAAGAGATAATGTCAGAGAAAAACACAGATGACTTTCAAGCTTTGGGTGGCAGAAAATCTATTCCTTCTCAATGGGTATGATAGATTAAAGATATCTGCAAGTTCTTTGCCACTGGTCCCATGAAGAGACAGGGTCTATGCCCCCTCCAGTTGAAGCCAGATGAATTTTGTGATTTTTTTTTTTTTTTTTTTGGTCGGGAAGCCCTGCAGTGCCCTCAGATTGGGGCTGGCCCTTGATTTTTTTTTTTTTTTTTTAGTTGATGCCACTCTATTGCCCAGGCTAAAGTGCAATGGTATGATCATGGCTCAACGCCTCGACCTCCTGGGATCAAGAGATCTTCCTATCTCAGTCTCCCAAGTAGCTAGGACTATAGGTGTTCACCACCACACCTGGCTAAGTTTTTTACTTTTATTTTATTTTTGTTGTTTAATTTTAATATTTAATCTTCGCCATCTTGCCCAGGCTTGGTCTCAAGCTCCTGGCCTCAAGTGATCCTCCTGCCCCGGCTTCCCAAAGTGCTGGGGCTACAGGAATGAACCACCATGCCTGGCCTGGGTTCTGTGATTGCTTGGGCAATAGAATGAGGCAGAAGTGATGCGGTGTGAGTGCCCAGGTCCAAGGCTTAAGAGAATGGCAGCTTCCGCCTCTTGCTTCCAAAGTTAGGTCTCTGAGCCTCCGTGTGAGAAGTCTGATAACCCCTAGGCAGCCATGCTATGCGAACCCTGGGCTGCATGGACAGGCCTTGGAAGATGAGACTTCATGGGAAGAAAGAACATGAGACCAGGGAGCACCCAGGCACAGACTCATGCATGAGGAACCATCTTGGAAGTAGATCCTTCAGCTCCCAACAAACCCTTCCCAAACTCCTGAACCTCATTACTGTGACTGAAATAGGATTGCTGGAGTTAGCAAATAAAACTACAGGACTGGCCTGGCACGTGGCTCACACCTGTAATCCCAGCATTTGAGAGGCCGAGGCAGGAGGATTGTTTGAGCCCAGGAGTTTGAGACCAACCTGGGCAACATAGTGAGACCCTATCTCTACACAAAAGAAAAACCTACAGAATGTTCAATTAATTTTTTTTTTTTGAGTTGGAGTCTCACTCTTGTCGCCCAGGCTGGAGTGCAGTGGCACGCTCATGGCCACCACAGCCTTGACCCGCTGGGCTTAAGCGATCCTTCTGTCTCAGCCTTCCAAGTAACAAATAAATTTGAATTTTAGATCACTAACAAATAATTTGTTGGTGTAGGTATGTCCCAAATATGGCATGGGACATACTTGTACTAAAAATATTATATGTTGTTTACCTGAAATTCAAATTTAACTTGGATTAAATTTTTATTTGTGTAGTATTTAAAGCTAAAAGTTAATTTTTTAAGTATAAAGATAAAATATTTACAGTATTTGCGCATAAAATATCTGTAGTATTTTATCTGGCAACTCCAGGCCAAAATAGAATGTATGTTTTATACCACTAAGTCCCAGGGTAGTTTGTCACGCAACAACAGATAACTAGGACAGTGGGGACAGAGGGAATCTGGGACAGATGATATACCAGATTTGGAGATATACAGTCACGAGGCAGCTGTTTTTCTCACCCTTGGAAGCAAAAATAAAAATAAAAAGACGTGGTCGCTCCTTCCCTGGCTCCCTCTCCCAGAAAAGTCCCTTCCTATGGGGCTGGGCACATGACAACACAGAGATGTAGGGAATGACTTCAGAAAGCGCAAGGACACTGGGCCTTTCATCGAGGCCAGGGGTCTTAGGGGACATTCCTGAGAGGACATGGGACTTCTGCCACAGAGCCCATGCACCCAAAGAGGACTCAGGACCACAGTGAGGAAGATGGTATGGACGGGCCCCAATCACAAAGCACAAGGACCCCGCCACACCTCACCCCGCCACCCCTGCCACCCCTCACATGAGGAGGCACTCAACACCCTCCTCTGCCCAGATTGAGGTTAAGGTTCCTCCCTCTGCGAGGTGTGATCTTATAATAAAAACTCATTTCAGGTCATGGAGATACAAAGCGTGTGTTAGCAGCCCAACTGAGTCCATAGACCGAAATGTGTACCTGCTATAACCTCAAGCTGTTTTATACTACACTGTGGTTGATAAGTTCAAATTTGAAAAAAATATGGACATTTTGGTACATGATGACTGAAACCCCTAAACTCTTTCATAGACCAAGTTCAGGCTTTCAAGTTCAGCTGAGGGCCCTTACAAGCTGTTACCCAGTCACTGGAGGACAGACTGATGAAGAGCATGGACTAGACCGCTGGGCTCTGCCACGTAATGGCTGTGAATCCTTGAGAAAACTACTTAACCTCCCTGGGCCTCCACTCCTTTCACTGTAAAATGGCAATAATAACAGTAATATTTGCCCCATGGCAATGCTGTTAGGATGAAGCAAACCCGGCCCACAGTGTGTGCTCATAAATATTAGCCTTATTGTGTTTCTTTGAGCATATACTTGGAGATTGCAATGGGTACCTATTATTTTATAAAAACCATTTTATAGAAATGCAAAAATGCTGATGCTAATTTAATTGTGACAGAGACAGGACGTCGTACTGGCAGAGGGGACCACTGGCAAGAACGGGGCGAGGGAACCAGAGGCTGAGATCCACCAGAGAAGACACCAGAGCGACGCCCTCGCCGTCATCCTAGAACCTGGGCAGAGAAGTGCTCCGGCATGCCCACCATTGAGCAGCAGAGCGGCCTTTTGAGACTGGGAGCTGAACCTCACAGCTTTCTGGGGTTGATCGTTGTAAACCCAGAGGGGGTGCCCCCAAGGGCATGATCCCCAGAGGGACAGAGCTGGTGTAGAGTCCCAGTCGCCCGAGCCCCCATACTTGGCCCATTTGCGAGACAGGACATGGTGCATTGCGAGGAAGGAAGCCTTCATTCTCAAATGAATACTCTAGGATGGATTGTTGAGGAAAGGAACAAGATTTTTTAAAGCATACAAAATCTAGAGGCTTACTGTAACAGACACTGTCAGTGTCCCACCTGACAAGTTTAATGGTGAAACTCCTCATTGACTCAAGCCTGGACACTGGAGCCTGCTGTGGGTCTCTGCAACCAGTGACTGACGGGTGGATAAATACCTCAGCTCCCTCCCCGCTCGGGAGAGGCGTGTTCCACATGGGTTCCCAGAACCCCCGACAGAGTTAAGCTCCCACTGCCCCCAGGGCTACCTTGATTGATACATCATCTTTTGTTAGCCTTCTTTCCTTTTCCCATTTCTCCACTCTATCTCTCCTCTACCCTACCAGCATTTCTGGGCATCCTCTTGGGAAAAAAACTACCTGCCATCAAACTTTTTTTGTCTTGGGTATTATTTTTGGGAAAACAAGCTAGGATGCATATCAAAGATGTATCTAAAAGGTTAGGTGCGATTGGTGATTCGATCGATCGTGTCATTTGCAGCAACATGGGTGAAACTAGAGAACATTATGCTAAATGAAAAGAACAGGCACGGAAAAACAAATATAAGCAGTCCTCTGCACCCAAAGGTCCATCCTTGGATTCAAACAACCATGGATTGAAAATGGAGTCAGACGAACAGTGGTTGTGTCTGTACTGAATGTGTATGATCTATTCTTGTCATGATTCCCTCAACTATACAGTATGGAAACTACTGACGTCGCGTTTCCACTGAATTAGGTATTCTAAGTAATCCAGAGATGATTTTAAGTACACAAGAGGATCGTGTACGTTATATGCAAATGCAATGCCATCTTATATCAGGGACTTGAGAAGCTGCAGAATTTGGTGTCTGCAAGGGGGCGTGGGGTGGAGGGTTCTGAAACCCCCTGAGAATACTGAGTGAGGACTGTAATGCATGACCTCACTTATAAGTGGCATCTGAAACAATCAGACTCACAGAAGCAGAGAGTGGAAGGGTGGTGGGTGGGGGGGAATGGGAAGAGGTGGTCAAATGGTGCAAAGTTTCTGTTGTTCAGGATGAGTGAGTTTTGAGATCCAACATACACATGGTGACTAGCATCACTAATACTCTGTTGTGTGCATGCAATCTGCTCAAAGTAAATCTTAAATGTTCTCACCACACACACAAAAAGTGGCAACTATGTGAGGTAGTGATATACTAATGAGCTTGACTGTGATCATTTTGCAACGTCTCACAATCATTATACAATAACATTATGTTACACACTTTAAACATATACAATTTTTATTTGTCAATTATACCTCAATAAGGCTGGGGGGTGGAAAACCTCAATTAGTGATTTGAAAATGCTTTTAATTTTGGAGGTGGGATATAAACGTCTCTGATAACTTTAAATGCTACTGTCAGTTTCTAAAAATAAAATACCGTTTGATTTTCGAGACTTCGACTTCCGGGCAGACTTCTAGGAACACCCATGTGTGCATGTGGTGGGCTGTCTTCTCTTGGTGGACATTTGGTTTATTTCCGACAGTTGCTACCACAACAAGGCTCAGCAAACATCCTTCTGGCAAAAACTGTGCACACACCCTTGATCTTTTCTTCCCACGAACTCCCCAGAGGGAAATCGCTATGCGATAGACATGCTTTCTGTTGCCAAATGTTCATTCTCCCACCTCCTCCCTGGGCCTGGCTTCAAGAGCCTTCTCCCAGCTCACCTGGGGCCATGGAGACACTGCCTGCACCCCTGTCTGTGGGGCAGGTAGGCTGCAGGCTTCCTGCAAGTAGCCAGTTCACAGGGAACACAAGGCATTGGCAGAGTTGTGTCCAGTCCTGGGGAGCAAGAGACTGGGAGGAGTAGGGGTCAAGGGTCAGGGGCCAGTCCAGGCTGACCCTAGGAGCAGGGTTCTAGCAACTAGAGAATTGAAACTTTACCTGGGGAAACAGGGCGAGATTTCTGCAAAGCCTGCATCTTGGTGAGCTAGAGTGGAGGGTTCTGGAACCCCCTGAGAATACAGAGGGAGGACTGTACGGCATGACCCCACTTATAAGTGGCATCTGGCTGGCCCAGGTGGCACATTTGTGCAGATTAGGGAAAGATGTCCCTTCCTCGGGTTAAAAAAGAAAGGTCAAGTTAGTATAAGTAGCCTTAGCTGTGTCCACACACACCATGGGACACACTCACGGCTGCAGCTCACCCACTCTGAGTGCTACCTGCACTCACCCCACAGCAAGACAATCATGTCAGGTTCAAAGTCTTGGGGTCCTGGGAATCAGGTCTTAAAGGGCATGAGCAGTTGGAATTGTAGGTGGGACAGGTGCACACATGTGTGCCATAAAGTCTGTGCCCAGCCCTGAGTGTCCTTGTAAATTTAGGTCAAAGGGAGCTCCCCCCAGCTACCCACCTGGGAACCCAGAGACTCTCTGCTGTCCAGTGTGCTCTCACATAAATTATTTATTCCTGCCACGTGGATGATGCCCCTTAGATGTTGTGCCCTTGAGCAGTGCACAACCTGAGCTCCTGAACATGTGTCACAAGGCACAATCTCATCCTTCCAAGGTCTGTGAGCTGCACCCCAAGCAGCAGACCCCACCTGCTGTTGGGCTGTAGCTCCTCAATCAAGACCTTCTGGCCGTGCTCAGTATACGCTCAGGGACACAGCTGAGACTTCAGTGACTTGAACAGGGTGGGGCTGAGAAGGCAGAATCCACCCCAGGCCTGCCGTCTCCATCCCTGGGCTCAGACCTGTCAATTAAAGGCACGGAAGATGAAAGAGGAAGCCTTCAGCAAGCAGCAGCAAGATGAAAGCCAGGCGCAAGTGGTGCTTCATAGTCTCCTAATGGGAGGATTCTAGGTCTTCTCATTATGCACAATCAAGAGCTTGTAATTACAGAAACCCGGGAGACCCACGGAGGCGGCCTCCTGCCCCTGGCTTTCACTCCCAACTGGCTTTGACAAATCACGGTTTCTCAACTTTCACCCACAGGAATCGAGGAACAGCCTAATTGCCCTAGACTTTGACACCAGGCCCCGCCCACTCCTGGGCCAGACACCCACACCCGCCTCCTCCCCATCCTGGGAATCTGGAGCCTCAGCTGTGAGGTCAGGCCAGAGCCTGAAGCCTCAGGACAGAGCTCCCCTGCCCTTCTGCTGTGCACAAACAGAGGGGCACAGCCATGGCTAGAGGGACCCCGGTTCCCTGCGGCAATGTCTGTGCTCAGCAGGAGGGGCGCCACCGTCCCGTGCACTATGAATTGTATTGATTTCAGCCAGACATGGTGGCTCACACCTGTAATCCCAGCACTCTGGGAGGTCAAGACAGGAGGATTGCTCGAACCCAGGAGTTTGAGACCAGCCTGGGCAATAGTGAGACCTCATCTCTACAAAGAAATTTAAAAAATTAGCGGGACATAGTGGCATGCACCTAGAGTCCCAGTCACTTGGGAGGCTGAGGTGGGAGGATCACCTGAGCCCAGGAGGTTGGGGCTGTGGTGAGCCATGAGCATGCCACTGCACTCCAGCCTGGCAACAGAGTGAGGCCCTGACTCAAAAATAAAACAATGAAAAGCAATAAATTGTATTGATCTCCTTACCGTTCCAGCTCCCCTTATAAGACCGGGTGCTCTCATTCCCTACCGCCAGCAAGTCCAGAGGAGATAAAGGCGCAGATGCATTCAAGATTCGGCGTCACCCGTGATCCACCGCCATGGCCAAGGAAGGCATTGCTGCTGGAGGTTTAGTGGACATGAACACTGCTTCACAAGAGGTGCTGAAGACCACCCTCATCCACGACGGCCTAGCGTGTGAAATTCGCGAAGACGCCCAAGCCTTCCACCAGCGCCAGGCCCATCTCTGTGTGTTTGCATCCAACTGTGACGAGCCATATACATCAAGTTGGTGGAGGCCCTTTGTGCTGAACACCAAATCAACCTTATTAAGGTTGATGACAACAAGAAACTAGGGGATTGGGTAGGCCTGTGTAAAACCGACAGAGAAGGGAAACCCCAGAAAGTGGCTGGTTGCAATTGTGTAGTAGTTAAGAACTATGACAAAGAATCTCAGGCCAACGATGTCATCGAAGAGTACTTCAAATGCAAGAAATGAACAAATAAAACTTTGGCTCAGCTGGATTCAGTGGCTCAGTCTGCAATCCCAGCACTTTGGGAGGCCGAGGCGAGTGGATTGCCTGAGCCGACAGGTTCGAGACCCGCCCAGGCAACTTGGCAAGACCACCTCTCTACAATAAATAAATTTTTAAAAATTATCCGTGCGTGGTAGCGCGCACCTGTAGTTCCGGTTACTTGGAAGGCTGAGGCGGAAGGATCGTTGGAGCCCAGCAGGTCGAGGCTGCAGTGACCAGAAGTGTGCCACTGCACTCCAGTCTGGGTGACTGAGTAAGACTCCAACTCAAAAAAAAAAAAAAAGAAGAAGAAGAAGCCTTGTAGACCGGGCGAGGTGGCTCATGCCTGTAATCCCGGCACTTTGGGAAGCTGAGACTGGGTGATCAATTGAGCCCAGGAGTTCAAGACCAGTCTGGACAACATAGAAACACCCCCATCTCTGTAAAAAAAAAATTATTATTATTATTATTATTTGAGTTGGAGTCTCACTCTTTGTCACCCAGGCTGGAGTGCAGTGGCATGCTCACGGCCACTGCAGCCTCAACTGCTGGGCTCAGGTGATCCTTCCACCTCAGCCTTCCAAGCAGTTGGAACTACAGATGCACACCACCACGCCCGACTCGTTTTTGTGATTTATTGTAGAAACAAGCTCTCATCAAGTTGCCCAGGCTGGTCCCGAACCCCCGAGCTCAGGCAATCCTCTCATCTCAGCCTCCCACAATGCTGGGATTACAGGCTGAGCACCATGCCCAGCCAAAAAAAAAAAAAAAATTTTTTTTTAAAGGAGCTCTTGTAGGCCAGGTTCAGTAGCTCAGCCTGTAATCCCAGCACTTTGGGAGGCCAAGGCGAGAGGAATGCCTGAGTTCAGGGATTCGAGACCAGCCTGGGCAACTTGGCAAGACCTCGTCTCTACAATAAATAAAAAAATTAGCCGGGCGTGGTGGCGCATGCCTGTAGTTTCAGCTACTTGGAAGACTGAGGCGGAGGAATTACCTGAGCCCAGCAGGTCGAGGCTGCGGTGGCCGTGAGCATGCCATTCCAGCCTGGGTGACAGAGATTCCAACTCAAAATAAATAAATTAAATAAAAAGTAAAAGGATCCCTTGTGATTATGTCAGGCCCACCTGGAAAATCCAAGGCTCTCGCCCTCTCTTCCGGTCAGCTGATTAGCAACCTTCATTCTGCTTGGAACTCTAAATCTTCCTTTCCATGTAACATAACCTAGTCACTGTTCTGGGGATTAGGACTTGGCGTCTTTAGGGAGAAACATCATCCTACCTACCACAGGGCTTAGCATCTCTTGTTCTCCATTAGAATCCCATAGTAGGCACAGAGGAGGATCTCAGGAAAGACTTGTTGAATGAAGTAGTGAATGAATGCATGAATAATCACTAAGAATGATATTTGATATCATTTGATATGATATTTAAATGATATTTGAATGATATTTGATATTTGATATCACAGCAAACAGTTATCAAGCTTAAGTGCCAGCCACTGTTCAAGTGCTTTATGCACATTCAGTCCCCAGCAGTTCTATGGGGTACCTTTCATCATCACCTACGTTCTACAGATGAGGAAACTGAGGCACAGGTGAGTTGCCAATCCGAGGCTCCACAGCCAGCGTATGGGGAAGCCCCGATGTGGCCTTACATTTGTGGAGCCTACCTTGTGTGTGTCCGCCCCCCGGCTGGGCATGTCGCCTTTCTGAACTCATTTCATCCTCAGGGAGGCCGTGGAACATGAACCCAGGTCTCAACAGGCACAGAATTAAGTCACTGGCGCAGCTGGGGGTGGTGAGAACCTCTGCGGCCCGGTTGGGGCAAGGGTTGCCCTCTGCTTTTTGAGTCTCCTTTGCTGCCAACTAGTCCAGGACCCAGTGCCCCCAGGGAGGCCGCAGGCGCCCGCTTTCCACCGCCATGCAGGGCTCCGGTCTCGGACCCTGCTCCCTGATTCTGCCCCCATCGCTTCAAGGGCGCCCAGGCCCCTGGCGGACCGGTGGCCGGCCCTGACCTCTACCTGGAGCTGAGCCTGATCTTTCTGCCTCCTGGAAGCCCGTCCTCTTCTGAGGGACAGGAAATGGCTTCAAGTCTCTCCCAGAGCTCGCGTTGCATTGCCCTTTCTTCAGTGACAACCCCCATAGCTGGGCCCTGTCCATGTTTTGCAGGTGCTGAAGCTGCTCGCTCCCTGGATTTTGGCCTCAGGAAGCCCCCTCTCCCCCAATGGTCCTCAGCTCCTCCCACCCCTGCTTGGGCAGGGAGGGGGCACTGGCCCCTCTCACTCGCACCCTCGCCTTTATCCAAGCCAAGAGGAGCTAAGCGACTGGCTGCACAGTGGGACATCGCATTTTCTGTTCCTGCCAGCACATTTTTCTAGGTCAATGTCAGCTCAGGGAAATTCAATACCACATGTCCCAACGTTTTATTTGAAAACAGAGAAGTGGCTTTCCAAAATAAATAGTGTTTACAAGCAAGGCCTAGAGGATGCCTCCCTCCGAAGCAGATGCGGGTCCCAGGCAGGACGGACACTTCCCAGCTTGATGCTGGAAACCAACACAGCTCAGTTCCAGGCCTTAGAGAGGAGGTTGGGTCTAGGAAGAACACGTATCTACACATATATATGTTGATGTGTGCCCAAATGTGTGTATGCATGTTCATTTCCACAAGTGTGCGTGTGCATGCATCCTTAAAGGTCTCTGGGTATGATTAGCATAAAGAGTACATTGCGGGGCTGATACATGTGTGCTAGAGTGTACTTGTATACACAGGCATGTGCATATGAGTGTGTGTGTGTGTGTGTGTGTGTGTGTGTGTGTGTGTAGTTTCTCAGGCACCGCCCCCCCTCTCCTTCCTGCACCCTCCAGTCTCAGCCCACATCCAGTTACTTTCTTTCCTTTTTTTTTCTTTTT